>NW_006296417.1:5309813-5339095 GCF_000327345.1 Myotis davidii | reverse complement strand
TACATTAGTAAATGAGTAAGTACCTGCTATGATGTGTGCGTAGGCAAGCTTCCTCACTGTATTAGGACACTGAGTGGTGCACCTATACACGGGAGTGCGTTTATTAGCCACCAAGCCTTGTTCTGGCATCACTCCTGGCAGTAAACAAAGTCATTCCTCGGGCTCTTCCTAAAGTTGTCAGGCGTGGGCTGAGAAACTCTTGTCAGACTATTGTCATCTCCCACTGACCATGGACTGGTTTTCAGATCCTCCATTGAATTTGCTCTTCCTTTACCTTTTTCTCTATTTTTTAGAAAAATTTCCTTTATTGTCCCTCTAGAGCAGAGGTGGGCAAACTTTCTGACTCGAGGGCCACAATGGGTTCTTAAACTGGACCGGAGGGCCGGAACAAAAGCATGGATGGAGTGTTTGTGTGAACTAATATAAATTCAAAGTAAACATCATTACATAAAAGGGTACAGTCTTTTTTTTTTTTCAATAGTTTTATTCATTTCAAACGGGCTGGATCCGGCCCGTGGGCTGTAGTTTGCCCACGGCTGCTCTAGACTCTCCAAGGAAAGAGATTGTGGTTTTTTTGTTGTTGTTGTTTTGTTTTATTGGGTTTTTTTTACTTTTCATTCTTCAAAATTAAGTGTCACTTATAATGATCTACACACTTAACTTTCAGATAGTTAATTCCTGATAGTCTGTTTTTAAGAGATGTTATTGACTTTTTAAAATAATATTTTTTTATTGGTTTTAGAGAGGAAGGGAGAGGGAGAAACATCAATGATGAGAGAGAATCATAGATTGGCTGCCTCTTGCACGCCCCACCCTGGGGATTGAGCTTGCAACCTGGGCATGTGCCCTGACTGGGAATCGAACTGTGACCTCCTGGTTCATAGGTCAAAGCTCAACCACTGAGCCATGCTGGCTGAGCAAGTGTTGTTAGTGACTTTTTCAAGAATTTTGCTATTGCTTTAGAGGCCTCACCTGTGTTTGGAGAAATCTGTGGCACATTTTTCCCCTGGAAAACTCTACCCACGGCTGTCAAGAATCCCACATCCAAACGATGGTTCTTCCTCCCCACCTGAGTCAAGAAGTACAGAATCTGCAATATTGCGAAATGAAAGGTCTTAATCTTGAGGAAAATCCTCTGATCCATAAAGTTAAGAGTTATGTTTAGCCATGAGCTTTTTGAAACGGAGTATTCTTCGTTGTGTGCAAAAGATCCCAGTCAGAAGTTTGAAAATGTCACACAGGGAAGATGATTACTGTGAACAGAAATAGAATGAGGCCACTGAAGGCAAACTTAAGACAAGTGCTCGGCTAAAAAAGGTGACATTAAACTTTTGCAATGCACAGTATTGCCTCAGCGTCAGCCATCTTGGTGCTCAGGGGGCGCAGAATGTATTGATCCGAGGAGCAATTCCGTGGCTACTTTTCTCTTCTACGTTCACCGGGCATCACCATGGAATTAGAATTCAGGAGACAAGACTCTATTTCTAATCATGTTGATATTTCCCATGTAGTTCCTCTGTGCGCTCCTTGGGTTCTTCACACAAAACTATAAAAGGTCATCAATTATAGGGACCTTCTGTAAACACTGGGCTGTTTTGTGATTCTATTCTGAGCAACGTTTATATACATCTGCTCAAATAGATTAATTTTCTGGTCCCCAATGGCTCATTTAGTGGAACTAGAAGTTCTCGTGCCAATGCAAATAGAAGAGGGGAAGAGAGAGCAAGGGGACATGGGGACGATGGGAATTTATTTTGTAATCCACCAATTGATGAATGCTGGCACATTTTTTTATACAAGGAAAGGCACTGAACAGATATTTCTATGGGAAATATAGAAGAGAGAGAAAGAGAGTTGTGAATTTTGTCTTCGGCGAAACCATCTTGAGTGTGTGAGTGTGGACTCAGATAGGCCTGTGTTTGAGTTTAATTTGCATTATTTTCTGGCTTGATGATCGGAGTGACTTAAATTAACTTGGTGCTCAATCTTGCTAATAGTGGTCCCTCTCCTTCCAAGAAAGGATATTGACAAACCTCCCACCATGTCCCACCAACACACTGCCATGTCACACCGGCTGCTCTGGCATCTCTCCTGGCTCCTTCTCACTTGTTTGATACCAATGTGCTCCCCCATCCTTGGCATTTACCCTATCCAACCTTAACCTGGCATCATTTATCCTATTTTTATGACACTCACTGGTTCTGTAGTTTCATATGTCCACCACACCAAACCTTACTGCCAGCCCTTGACATTGTTTGGGATCTCTATACCTTTGTCCATGACCTTTCTATGACATTTGCATTATTCCGTTCTCTCCAGCTTGTGCACAGTTTTCACAAAACTCAGTTCATCTTCCTTCACTCAAGAATACTTCCTGAACTAACCTCACCTTTGAACGTCTGCTTCCCTTTGTGTTCCAGAACTTTTGTGCAGAATGGATATGTTCACGTTTTGACACTTTTCTCCACCATTTCGTTTCATTTTACTAGCTAGAGTGAAAACTCTTCCAGAGATGGCATTAAAAAATTTTAATTTGTATTAATTATATCACCTAGTAGAATCCCTTATATACGATGAAAGTTTTAATAATTGCTTCTTGAATAATATTATGATTAATTAAATACTACTACAGACTCCCCATTAGCTATTACTATTCTTTTTGTATAAATTTCATCTAATCTATCTCCCTTCTCTAGATATATATTGATTTGAATATAAATATTGATAGTCTTTGAATCGTACTTTTAATTAAATCATGGCAATGCCCATTGAAATAAAGGTGCATTTTTTATTGTTGCATTACTTAGTCCTAGGATGGTCCTGGTACATACAGACCCAAAGTAACATCAGGAACATTGATTAGAGCCATTTACTACCAGGACTTAAAGTTTTATACCTTTGTCATTTTCAAATCCCAGGGCTACAGACCTCGCTGTATCACATGCTGTCCAGAAAGACATCCATCCAAGTTCACTATAGTCTTAAAATTCTTAAAAACACATTGTTTTGCCGTAGGTTAGTAAGTGATCCGATTTCCACCCTAAGAAAGAAAACAGTGGCTGGCTCATTTACACAGGATCGCCAGGTCTTTGAGTCCTGCTACGTGATGTTTGCACATTCAAGCATGGGGACAGCGAACCCCCCTATGGGGTGATGGTGAGGAAAGATGATATTGCATGTTTTACAATATAGGGACAGGCTAGCAGAGGACAACAGGGCTGGGCTCTCGAGCTATGTTGTGTTTGAGTACCAACCCACTTCTCCCTAGCTGTTGCTCTCTCTGCCTCAGTTTCCTCCTCTGTAAAATGAAAATACAATGTAGCTTCCCAAGGCTATAGGGATGCAATGTGCTTATATAGCATCCGCCAGACTGGGATTTCAACTCACACCATCTATTCATTGCATGGCTGTCGTCATGAATTAATCAGGTGCGCAGTCTGCGGGCTGTCGCTGTGGGCGAGTCCACTCTGGGTCAAGCCACAGTCAACTGTCTGCTTCCCGGCCCAGCACAACTGCCTGGCTTCCGCCTACATGCGTCTGTGTTTGGCTGTGGAGGAGGATGGCCAAGTTGAAGGAGAAAAACAAGCCCTGAACATTAAACGGAGCGTCTTCCCCTCGCCTACTCTGTGAGATGAAAGAGCGGCTTCTGCAGCCGTTCTGCAGACTCACTCATTTATATGTGTATCGAGGATGCAGCTGAAGAACTGTCTTAAAGGAGCTGGGGGACATATGACGCGCTCCCGTGCCCAGCGGTGTGGCCACATTCATTTGCCTGGCGCGTTCATCCTTTAGTACTTCCCGGCCCTGACATGAGGGAGGAATCCGCGTGTCACGGCAGATAACATCTCACTGTTGCCAAAGGAGCCTATTCAGACATGCATGTTAGCGGGTTGATAACTTACTTGGGATTGCGGAGGACTCAAAGATAGACATTTCGCCTTTTATCTCCATCTCTCTGCTCCCTGCATACTAAAGATAGTGCAAAACAGCCAGATACATCTTAACTAACCCACGCAGCCAACAGGGGCTTCTGCTTGCCTATTGCGGGGCTGCCGAGTTAAAGGGACACGGTGTCGCGTGGCCTAGTGACAAATGAATTAAACGTGTTTATGTCCCCAACTTGAGCTGTCTGTGAGCGTATTTTTAAAGCTCAAACCTAAGTAATAATTCAGCAAGAAGGGGTGTAAAATAAATGGAACCCAGGCATTGTTGCTGCAGTATGGGGTGGGTTAGGGATGATTAAATAATAATAAAAAAAAGCAAATAGTAAGGTTGCAATGAAAACAAGTAAGTTACATCATAGGAATATTTTCATATTCACTGACATGTATTTTGAGGTGATGGAAGGGAAAATGAGCACTAACTTAATCAGTGGTCTTAATAATATGCATTAAAAATGGAGGAGTGATGGAAGGGAAAATGAGCACTAACTTAATCAGGGGTCTTAATATGCATTAAAAATGGAGGACATTCTAATTCCCTGTGGCTTCCCAGGCAGGTAAGAAAACAGTTCTCTGTTAGACACTGCAAAGGCAGGATCTTCACACCCCCCTACTGGGGATCGAGCCTGCAACCCAGGCATGTGCTCTTGACCGGAATCGAACCTGGGACCCTTCAGTCCGCAATCCGATGCTCTATCCACTGAACCAAACCAGCTGGGGCAGGATCTGTCTTCTTTGCAGCACTAAGCATTGAGCCTATATATTTCTCCTCTCAATTACCGGTGGGTGGTAGTAAGGGAGGGATTATATGAGGTTATGTTCAAAATATGTTTCAAAGATGCAAGGTGGGGTTGACCAGGAAGATGATGAGCCAATTATTTTAGGTCTGGGAACTCACAGGAGGCGATGAGATCAGAAAACTGAAGCCAGAAAGTGACATCTGGGTCAACATTTCTAAATCATGTTTTCCACTTTGTATTATGTAGACAAGATACAAACATATCATAAAACTCAACTGATGGTTGGAGCGTCATCCTGTACACCTAAAGGTTGTGGGTTCAATCCCTGGTCAGGGTGTGTGTGTGGGAGGGAAGCGCTTGAAAAGCGATTGGGAGAATACAAACCAAAGTGGTAAAAAGTAGTTCATTGGATCGGAAGGTGTCAAGTGATTTTTAATTTGTGTTTTCAATTTTTTTCCTAGATATTCTAAATATTTTAAAGTTAGCGTGTACTTTCATAACCAAGAGACTATAAAGTGTAAGTGCTTTAAAAATATTTGCTATATTAGAGTCTATTGTTTATATGACCCATTTTGCTCCCAGTATAATATTTTAATCCAATATTCTGCTTAACATCCTTGAATGCTTCTTTAAAAACTCTTAGAAACAAAGAAATTCTATAGTTAAAAAAAATTTGCCTCATGCAGGCCTCATTTAGGAAACGATATCATGGTTTTCATGGCCAAGTGAATGAAATCATTTATTCTGAGACCTTACCGGGTCTTCAATACAGTAAACTGACCAGTAATGCACGTATCACTGAGAAATGGGCTCAATTTCTTGCCAATGAAATTTTTAACTCAGTAGCTCTAAGTAGGGGACTAGGTGTCACTAATACAACAAACTCAAAATATTGCACATCTAAAAATATGCAGTCTGTTCACCATCTTTAGAGGATGTGTGTTAGGAAATGTATGAGTCTGTTTCTTCCCTACCTCACACCCTCTCCTGTTCTCAGGTAACTTTTTTCCCCCCGATCCTCACCAGAGAATATGTTTTATTGACTTTTTAGAGAAAGAGGAAGGGAGAGAGAGAGGGTGAGGAACCTGGATCTGTTGCTTCCCTCCCATATGAGCCCCGACTGGGGATCAAACCTGCAACCTTTTGATGTACAGGACGACACTCCGACCACCAGTTGTACCTTGTCTACATAAAACAAAGTGGAAAACAAGTGTCCCATCTATTGAACCATATAGAGAACTAATCTAAAAAATCAGCTACCATCTAAAATTGTGTCTTCTCGTTCAGCTACGCAAGCCAAGGTAGAAAAGTTGACTCTTCCCCTCGATGTCCTTCCATGGAAAGTTCCTTTGCCTTCTAGCATTTTCCAGATGGGCATCAGTTGCCTGGCCTTCATTTTCCAGCCCAACAGTGAGTGAGTCTGATTGGTCTGGGGCTTCCTTGAAATTCATGGGTGCACAGGGCACCTCACTAACTCAAAAACTATTTAAAAATAAATTATAACCATAAAAGCGTTCTTACAGTAAGGCCATATGCGCCTTGAAAATATAAACCTGTAATATTTATATATGGGCTGCCACTGGGCAGAAGTCATACCTCCTCTGAGGACGTCTGAAATGCTCTTTGCATCCCACCTGGCATGGTTTTAACCCGGGCTATAGCCTGTGAGTTATGGCTGCATCAATTCATACAGAAATGTGTAGGACCATCCAAGGGAAGTAGTTCATCTACGTGACAACCCTTGCACATCTCCAAACCCGAAAGAACCCTGGACATGCCAAGTCCGAACGGCTTTAGAAAGAATCCAGGGTCCAATCTTAACCTGAGAAGCAGGCATGTACAGAAAGAGATCGGAGCCACGAGGGTGAGGGGTCTTTGGAGATTTGTCTACTTATAAACTGACATCAGGCTAGAAACCTGACCTGCTGAAACATATTCAGAAAGAGATCGGAGCCACGAAGGTGAGGGGTCTTTGGCGATTTGTCTACTTATTAACTGACATCGGGCTAGAAATCTGACCTGCTGAAACATACGAGAAGACAACTCATTTGAAAGGAGTTGCCTACTAATCATTGCTTCACCAAATTTTTCTTTGATTTTTTTCAAATTATTGTTTTCAATATTTTAGTTTGTTCTTTAGAAATGATGTTGAAGTTCCCTAAATATACACATAACATTAGAAATTGGTCCACTGTATCCTATCTCCTAGTTCCTCAGTATTTATGTTTATAAATACACAGAATATGCATATATCAAAATATGCTAGACTCACAAGAAATCTCTTTTCCCAGATAAAATATGTATGACTGTCAATGCGATGGGAATTTATTTGATGTTTCTGGTAAGATGCAAGTGCATTTCAGTCCTATTGCTAGTGATGTCAGAATGAAAATAGCCATGTGTTATGGTCAACTTCACGTGCAATGAATTGTGTCCGTAAACCTACACTCCCTAATACCTCTTGCTGCAGATTTTAGCCTGATAAATGTGACACCACTGGAGGTCTATTAAAAACGGGGCCCACATGAAAGGCATTCGTTAGGTAGTCCTTTATTCATCGACAGCTTACTGTATCTCGTTTTAAACCCTTTTTGCCTAGGACTGAACTAGAGAGATAGCCAACAGCACTTGCACCAACTCTAAAGTTCAGTAGGTGATTCATAAATATTTTTCAATAAAATATTTTAATCTGTCATGATCCACTAAGGCAATGGTTCTCAACCTGTGGGTCATGACCCCTTTGCCAGTCGAAAGACCCTTTCACAGGGGTCGCCTAAGACCATCCTGCGTTTCAGATATTTACATTACGATTCATAACAGTAGCAACATTACAGTTAGGAAGTAGCAACGAAAATAATTTTATGGTTTGGGGTCACAACATGAGGAACTGTATTTAAAGGGCCAGAAGGTTGAGAACCGCTGCAGTAAGGGAACCTGACTCCAACTGGAGTCTCCATGTGGCAGCCCCTGAATGCAAATCTGCAGTTGCTATATTTTCAGTGAGTTGCTGGAATTTAACTGCACAATGAACTTTTCCAAATGGGTCCTTCCCAAGCCTGGCAACCTTCTCCTGTCTCCTCGAAGCTGCTGCCTCCTCTTCTGTGCCTCAGTTCTCTGAAAGTCACCACCGCTGCCTTCAGATCTTTGCATCATCCCTGGTGGCTTCCTCTCCCTTCTCTTCCTCCACTTGCCATGAGTTGCAAACCAAGCCTCTTAGGGTCCTGAAATTCTTCTTATGCCCATCTTTCTCTCTCTACTTCCACTTAAGATGTCAGTATTTATTGCAGAGACATCAGTAACTTCCAGTTGGTCTTCCCTCCCACCATCTCCTCTGACCTTAGCCCAGTGGTAGGCAAACTCATTAGTTAACAGAGCCAAATATCAACAGTCCAATGATTGAAATTTCTTTTGAGAGCCACAGTTTTAACTTAAACTTAACTTAAACTATATAGGCAGGTACACTGTTATTAACTAAATTAGGGTCCTCCTAAGGCTTAGGAAGAGCCACACTCAAGGGGCCAAAGAGCCGCAGGTGGCTCACGAGCCGCAGTTTGCCGACCACGGCCCTAGCGCAACTCCCCATCCCCACTCCCCAACCCCACTCCCCGTTCCCACTCCATAAACAAGCTGCTAAACCCCAGGAATCACTGCTACCAAGCAAGAGCTGTGAAAGAGCTGTGAGTCAGGACCAACAAAGACTCCTTAGACCAGAAACGTGGGGAGAATTCCCATTCTGCACAGAGCCCAAATGAATAAATCCTCATTTTTCACCTTTTGGACTTATTCTACTCCTATATTAAATACAGTACAGTATGTTGCTAAAAAGCAAAAATACAAATGGTAATCTCCCTAACTTCTACCCACAGATCTGTTAAAACTTGTGGATTCAATTAAATTAGTTTTATATGAGTGGATATATCCTATTTATAAGCATTTAGAAGTAACGATTTCTAAGGTTAAGAATTAGGTCTGTGGGAAAATTAAAGCCTAGTCTATTACATTGTGTTTATTAAAGATTGTAATACTTTATAAAACTGTGCTGGCTGAAGTCTGTTTGCTATAATAACAACTAAATAAAATATCTAGTAATACATCCACTGCCCAGCCAGAGAGCCTCAGTGGTTGACTCCCTCTCCCTCCTCTCTCTGAAATCAATAAAAAAATATAGTAAAAAAATACATTAATCTTAACACTAAATTTTAACTTTTTAATTGATATGAACAATGGCTTCTCTTGTTGCATCTAAGTATATTACAGGTACAATCATTTTGCCATTAGTTACAGTTTTCCAGAAAAGGTAGGTGGACTGTGGTATAACCCATGAAAATTTTCTTCTGTCCAGAGTCCACAGAGCTGTAGGTCCATAGCCCCCCAAAGACACATATGGGGCATGTTTAGACCAAGTCATCAAGACGAAATAGGAGAAGAATGAAGAACTCTGTCAATGGGCTTCTGCTGCAGGTGTTATCTGTTAACCACTGGGAGAACTGATCTACAGTTAAGCAACCAAAATCCTTCCCCCTAAGGTATTGTTTTGAAAGATAAAAAGTTTCAAATCATAGGTTTTCAAATGCAAAAGTAAGTACTACTTATATTTGCATTTCAAATAATCAAGAGAGAAACTAAAGACTGAAAGCTGAAGCCGGTTTCAGAAATCACAGCTATGAAAAGGAATTTCGCCAGGAAACCCATGTTAACCTGAGCCACTTATCTATTGATATTCACTCTCTTAAACTCAATGTAGTCCAAAAATGGACATCTCTGTTCTTCTTTGAATTTAAAAAAGAATGAATACATTCTGAAGTCAAGGTGAAGTGTGCGGACTCATGTACCTTCTTCCACAGACAGAGAATAAACCTAAGGCGGTTATTTGAGGAGAAATAGACTGATATAGCTACTCATTTCAAAAATGCTAACTTTATCTGTGAACAGCAGATTCAGACAAGTGTGGGTGCCTGATAACAGGGATACAAGTTGGATACAAACGCGATCAGCCATCTCCTGCATTAGAAATGTGTGCGGGTGGAGGGTTGGGGGGAAAGCTGAAAGGATTAAGAAAAAAAGGAAAACTCATAGACACAGACAATAGTATGATGAATAGAAGGGGGAGGGGGAGGTAGGAGAGGGTAAAGGGGGAATAAATGGTGATGGAAGGATGCTTGACTTCGGGTGGTGAACACACAATACAATGTACAGATGATATGATGTCTTATAGAACTGTACCCCTGAAATATAATGTTAATATCACCCCAATACATTCAATAAAAATAATTTTTTAAAAGTGTGCCTTTGCAGCTCAGTTGACACCACTGGGGTTAATACCCAATTTTTCTCTTCCATGGAGACTTGTAGTCAAACTCTGGTTCTCCCTTTGCCATCCCAGGTTACCTTTGAGGGCAATGTTTTTCAGACTTTAATGTGTAATGCGATCACCTAGTAATCTTGTTCACTGCATGTCCTCAATCAGGAGGTCTGGAGTGGAATCCAAGAATTTGCATTTCCCATAAGCCTCTAGGCAATGCTGAGTTTGCACTTCCTCGCACTAACTTTAAGTCCTCGGATTGTAGAGGACTGCTCGAACTAAGCATGTAAGAGAAGTTGGCATTGTTATGCACTGCCGCTTTATAATAAACAGCATTTTATCTATTTAGATACATAATAAAGTTCCCAATGACATTCTCATTCTTATTTTAGCAGCTTTTGATACCATGCAGATAAAAGAAGAAATGGCTTTGTTTCTTTCGGTGACTCAGCAGATTTTATTTTTAGTTTTGCAATGAATTAGATTGAGTCCCTTTGTAGTGAACCAGAGGTGGCGTCCCAAAAGCTGAGTGCTGTATTTTTCAGCAAAATGATCAGTGTTTTCCACGGTGTTGAAAATCATTCTTGGTTTTGCTTCTCCACATTGCCTGAGCTCACAGGCCATCAGCCACCATTATATGTGAGGGTCACAAGGCATCTTAGAGCAGGCAGGCACGTGTGGACTGCACACACAACACCTTACATACTAGATGTTAATGATACAAAACAAATAAGGTTACATTCCTGATACTGACAGATTATTATTATTTTTAAATATATATATATTTTTATTGATTTCAGAGAGAGAGAAACATCAATGATGAGAATCATTGACCAGCTGCCTCCTGCATGCCCCACCCTGGGGATCGAGCCTGCAACCCGGGCATGTGCCCTGACTTGGACTAGAACTCTGAACTCCTGATTCATAGGTCAACACTCAACCACTGAGCCACACCAGCTGAGCTAGATTATTTTTCCCATAGGTCCTTTATCTGCCTTCACTTCAAGGTCAACAGAGCACATCCCAAATGGAAGTTCCTGTTAAGAGTCTGCATATAAATTTTTTTCTTAATATATTTTTTATTGATTTTTTACAGAGAGGAAGGGAGAGAGATAGAGAGCTAGAAACATCGATGAGAGAGAAACATCGATCAGCTGCCTCCTGCACACCTCCTACTGGGGATGTGCCTGCAACCCAGGTACATGCCCTTGACTGGAATTGAACCTGGGACCCTTCAATCCGCAGGACGATGCTCCATCGACTGAGCCAAACCGGTTAGGGTTGCATATTAATTTTTTAACCATAATTTATGGCACACAAATTTCTAGTTTTTGCCTCAGTTGTGATAAATCATTTCTAAAATGAATTGCAGCCAAATATTACACTACCTACTCATTTTCTTCTCCTGCCTTTTGCTGATGGGGTTTTCATGAGAGTTATTGACACTCTGTACAAACCCTGCATTTCCGTCCGTGGTCCCTTTAACAGTCTCCTCCCAAGTTACACCTTTGCACAGGCCACAGTGGCCTTTGGACCAAACCAGAAAGCTTCTGACACGACTTCTTCAGCTTTGCAGTTTACTTGGGCGAATACCTACTTGTGAGACCCAGTAATTTATGTTTAACTTTTTAAGAAACAGCTAAGCATGTTCTGAAATCTACTTCCTTAGATATCGCTGTATCCACTAGAGCTTTCTTTAGTGTCTGCATTTTATATCTTTTTCGCAACCTTGTACTGCAATCTATTGCTATCATTATAGTGAAGTGAGTTTCTTTTAAATAATACATTGTTTTTTCTTTTAAACCTAATATGAAAATTTCTGTCTTTTAGTTGGTTGTTTACCTCACGTCCACGTAATAATTATCAGAATGGCGGGAGTTGGGATCCACCATTTTCTTGTTTTGGTATTTTTCCATTCTGTTTTTGGTTCCTGTTTCACATTTTCTACCTTATTTTAGACAGTTTGTTCATATAACATGGACCCCTTTTCTTGGTTCCCCTATCCAGATTGATGAGTCTTTCTCTCTCTCAAGATTTTAGCTTCCCTAACAATCAGCTATTTTTCATCCAAGTGAACATGAAATGATGAGAGTAATTTATATGAATATTTACTCCCTATCTTTAAAGAAGCTGACTTCAAAGCCACTTCTAGGAAAATATTCTCTAATTATGGAATTCTGTCTAGGACAGAATTTCCTACCCAAGCCATCATGATTCGCCTCAATGCTTGGTAAGTTCTTTCTACTTAAGTTAGCTTTAAAAGTGTGAAATATTGAAGGCTTTTGCTAGAGAAATATTTAGAATTGCTTAATATATTTTATTTTAGATGGTCTGAAGATCAATATGCCATTTTGAATTAATTTTCATATAGTAAAGATTTTCCATCATGTATTTCTTGTGTTAATACTTATTTTTGCTAATGTGGTCCAAAGGTTGTGCTAAAAACCTAATTTGGATGCTCTTATCCATCATGCTAAGAGTGACGCAAGCGCACACATTTTTTGCTGCTGAAATTAAAATGTCCTGTGATAGGGTATTTATGCTATGGCTGTTCTTAGTAAAGTGGAAATTTTATATTATGTCATTAGAATGAATATTAAAATGATACAATGGCAAAATATAGATTTTCCCATTTCTTTGGCAGAGTAGAAATGGCACACAGTAGAGAGAACTTAATTGCAGCTTTTGATTGAAAAGGAAGGCCCACTGAATTTTATAAGCTCTGTTTAAAATTTCCTTAACTATTTCACTAATTAAAGTGATTACAGAAATAGAGTTTCTACCCATTGTTAGGATTTTATTTTTTCCAAATATTGTACTCCTAAATAAAATTAAACAGCTGACTTCTGAACCTGACAAAAAAGAGATCAGTCTAGATTATAACTTACACTCATAAAATGAAGTGAAGTATCTTTATACACATATACACACACACACACACATACATATACACACACACACATACATACATACATATCTACCTATCTATCTATATGTCTACAGATATAGATAAACTATATACAGATATAGATACACATACACACATATGTATATGTATATATTTTTATTGATTTCACAGGAAGGGAGAGGGGAAGAGAGAGAGAAACATCAATGATGAGAGAGAACCACTGATCAGCTGCCTCCCGCATGCCCCCCCATTGGAGATCAAGCGCACAACCCAGGCATGTGCCCTGACCAGGAATTGAACCGTGACCTCCTGGTTCACAGGTCAATCCTCAATCACTGAGCCACACCAGCAGGGCTACTTTCTGGCTACCTTAGACATATTTGGCACATCTTTTTGGTTGGCCATTATCCTGGGTGACAGAGGGAAGCTAGTGCCAATAGCTGGGGAAGGAAGGCCTACTCTTGCACGGATTTCATGCATCGGGCCTCTAGTTTCTTATAAATCCTATTAATCTTTTAACCTCAATGTTTTAGACAAAATCTTGCGGGTGGCTTGCCCCCAATACATTTTTGTTGAATAAAAGAAGAGATCAATAATGAACAATATGTGACAGGGAAAGTGAAAGAATAACCTGTCCAAGATGATTTCCTGGTGGTTGTTTGCACCGACATTTCTTCAGAAACTCATGCAAGTCTGCACATGAGAAGTGATTGTCACCACAGCCCTTGACTCTTTTCAGGAATGTGCCCAGCACTTGCAACTCCTACAGAGAATGACAAGTAAGATGCTCAAGGGGATAAGAGGTGATAGACTGGAAAATTCAAATTCTAGCTGGAAAGACACAGGCTGAAAGGGAACATGTCTGAAATTTAAAATTCATTGAAGGCATGAATGGGGGAAGGTGTATTGAACCTAATAGTAAAATAAGCTAGAATCGGATATTTCCTTCGGATTTTAAGAAGTTACATTAGCACACTTTTTTAAAAAGTACTACTTTGCATCATGATAAATACAGAACACATTTACCCTCTGTTCACATTTTTGTTCTTAATGATTTTTTTTTCTGTTAGAACGTCCTCCTCCTTTAAACTCTAAGTCATACTTTAAGACCCAATGGTAGACCAGTTATCTAAATTCACCCCCATTCATGCTCCCACCACAGTGAATTCTCCTTCTACTAAACTCAAACAATACACATTTTACTAATCAAAACATTGCCTTAAAACACAGCAACATTCATGGGAAATGTACTATCTCCAACTACAGTATGAGTTTCATGATGTCACATATCAGGAATGGTCAATTGGCTGCATCTTACATGCCCCTTCCACCCAGCAGCAGTGGCTGCTTGAAATCCTGAGATAAAGTCCTTTGGCTCAAGTACATTTATAAGGACATACTTTTTGCTATGAAGCGCCCCTGAAACCTGGAAATGTAGCTTCTGTTATGAAGGGATTTCACTCTGAAATTCTAGGACAACTGCTCAAGAAAATAGAGGAAAGATATACATGGAAGTGATTTTTTTTTTAAAAAAATTAAACTTCTTGGGGTGACATTGGTTAATGAGATCATATAGGATTCAAGCATAGACTTCTACAATACATGATCTGCACGCTGCATTGAGGGCCGGCCACCCAAAGTCAAATCATTGTCCATCACCATTTATTGGCTACCTGTCCCCTTTCCCACTGTGATAGAAGAGATCTTTTTCTCACTAGTCATCTCACACTTTCTTCATCTTTTCCTTATGCCTCTTTTATTATTTATTTTTCTCCTTCATTTTCCCCAGTAATAAACAAATTTAGCATTGAATTCACCCTTCTTTCATCCATTTATGCAACAATTCAAGAAAAATGAATTGACTACACACTATTATATAAGTATGCCAATGTTCTAGTTAGTTAGAATATAAAGATTAATAAGACAAAATATCTTGCCTTAGACATTTTACCATTAAACAGTAGTAAATATTCATTCATTCATGCATTTATTCAATCATTGTTTATTTGCTGAGGCTATATGGTTGAATAATGCATGATCTATGTTAGCAAGATATTCCAAGGTATCTAAGAATAGTTAAAATGTTTTTAGTGTTTATCATAATAAGATGTGGAAGGATGTACTCAACACTCTTGCACTGGTTACCAAAAGGATAGGATTAGAAGTGGGGAGGGAATAATATTATGTTTTTTTCCTGTACATAGCTTTTATTTCAATGAGAAGGTATTATTTTATAATTTAATAAATTTAATTATTTAAAAGTACCATACACATTGTTACATATCTGGATAAGTTTAGTCTTTTCTTTCTTCAAGATACTTTAAACTCCCTAATAACCAACCTCAGTCATTATTAATTTTATTTCCATGTATTTCACTCCTTGATAATTTAATTCAGGAGCTATTAAAGGAAGGGGAAAAGTTTTCTTAGTCAATTTTATGTTACCACATTACTGTACTCATTCAAAAATGTATTGTCTATATAAAACTCTCCTACATCTATTTTTCTTACTTGGTACTTTTTTCAAAATTTCCTCCCAAAATTATTATTTGGGTGATGAAATTCACCTTGTTTATTATATATTTAAATTTCTCTGAAATGCAATATCCATTTTCACACACATTTCAGTCAATAGTTAATAAGCTATTTTTACATTATTCTCTAGATTCTATGCAGCCAGAAACAACAAGCTTCATCCAGGAACTCTGCACACCCTCTTCCCGTCCCTTTCCCTTTTCAAGAAAGATAGTGTATGGCCCAGCCGGTGTGGCTCAGGTTGAGCACAGATCTATGAACCAGGAGGTCACGGTTCGATTCCCGGTCAGAGCACATGCCCGGGTTGCTGGTTCGATCCCCAGTAGGGAGTGTGCAGGAGGCAGCCGATTCATGGTTCTCTCTCATCAATGATGTTTCTATCGCTCCCTCTCCCTTCTTCTTTGAAATCAATAAAAATGTCTTTTTTTTTTAAAGACAGACAGTGTATGTCGGCACACTTAAGCTCTTGACAAGCCATCTGTCTCGGTTGAATGTGCTATCACTTCCATTACACCTTTTCTTGGTTTGCTTAAGCAGCTGTCCTAGATCTTCAAAGTAGAAAGGAAAGCCCATCGAAATAAAGGCATGCATTTCCAGGTTCAGCGAGCTTCTTAGCAAACAGTATGCGCTCATGGAATTCCGAGGAGCGGAAGTGTTGCCCAATGAGAAAGCATCGCCCCACCTGTGGGCTCTGTGACCGCCTCCGGCTCTGACCAATTTGGATGCCCAGTGGTGGGTGCTGAGTCCAGCATGGGTGCTGCCGCTGTAAGGGCCCCGGCACTGGTCTGCTTACCCTTAGGAGGACCTTCCCAGGCCGCGTCAGTTCGCAATGGCTTGAACCTTTCAACAGTCCTCTGGTCCACAGTCCTTCTCATATAGCAGCTAATGGCGACCTGTCTGTGTGAACTTGACTATCTCAGAAACCCAACCTAACACCCAAGGTCTTCTCGTTTTTGAACTCTAATCCCAGGACTGTACACACTGTCTTCTGAATCCACAGAGGGATTACTGGGTAACCTGCTAACATGCCATCCAATGTGTCTAGAAGCTCTGGCTTCCAGCCTCACAGAAGTTTAGACACAAAGACTTGGAAGATGAGAGGCAGAGGAGAGCTGGAAGTTAACTGCATCCAATTAAGAACTGTAAGGAAGGAGGCAGGAAAGGGCTGGAAGGGAGAGAGGTGTGATGCCAAGAATGAAAACCAACCAACAAACAGGGCACAGAACAACACTACAACATTATCTGCTTTACCGGAGAATCTCAAATACTAGGTGGATGTGAGAAAGAGTCTGGTACACATGTGGGAGCAGGGAGGCAAAATCTACAGACCATGATAACCAAATGGTTTTGGAAATACAGAAAATAGGAATTTATTTTAGAACACTCCATTATAAAAGACCTTTATTTTCTTTTTTAACATTTAAATTCTCTTTTAGGATAAAAAGACCCTAATGTTGATATGACCTACTGTTTTTTTCTAGTACCCCTTTTGGTTTATTCTATCAAAGTAAAAATGAAATTTCTTGGTCATTCAGATAAAGACATTTCATAGTCCTCTGGTCAGGGCGATTAAAAAGGAAAGCCTTCAATTTCTCTAGGAGCTTCCTCTTTCATTGGAGAAAAGTCAGTTTTACATTGACAAGAAAGGATGGGAAAGATAAAAAGAAGATATATTCTCTACGGTCATTGTTCAGATGCGCCTGTGAACACACACGCATACAGACGTGCACACACACACTCTCACACACCATCTCCTTTCTAGATCACCCTTATTGTCAGCACTGTCACTGTTAATACCACCACATCAGAAAGAAAATGACAGGTGCCCCATTGTCTTCTTCTTTCTATAATTAATAAACTTTTTTTTTCTAAGCTTTGTTTTAATTTTGTTTTGTTAATCATCACCCAAGGATATTTTTTACATTGGTTCTTAGAGAGACTGGAAGGCAGGGGGAGAGACAGAGAAACATCAATGTGAGAGACACACATCGATTGGTTGCCATCTGCATGTGCCTGACCAGGGCTAGGGATGGGGCCTGCAACTGAGATTAGTGCCCTTGACTGGAATCAAACTCAGGACTCTTCAGTCCATGGGGCTGATGCTCTATCCACTGAGCCAAACAGGCCAGGGCATCTAAATACCTTTTGAAAAGCATTGTTAACTGTATCTCCTGTGTGCAGTCTGAGTGGATATCTTGGGTGGTCAACAAGAAGTGAAATGGCTGGGGCACCGGATATGCACTTGCGAAGACAGCTTTTAATAAAACTCCCAGTTTTCTCCCAAACAGCCACACCAATATACACTCAAAAGCAGCTGCTTGAGAGCATGTATTTCCCTTGGCTGTTCCCAATATATTATCAATTTTAAAAATTTTTGCCAGAAAGGCATCTTATTTCAATTGGCATTTCCCCCAGTGACTGATAATGTTGAGCATCTTTTCATATGTGTAACTGGCCACTTATGTTACTTTATATGGCAAATGCATTTTCATATAGTTTGTCTATGAATTGGGGATGGGCCGTTTGTAATTTTCTTATTGACCTTTAGGGTTTTTATGTATTCCAGACAGTCCTCGTGGACTGCTAGGTACGTTGAAATACTGCATTTCAGTATGTGTTTTTTCTATTAACTTTGCTCATGGTGTCTTTTATTGTACATAAGTCTGAGTAAAAAATAAGATAAAAACACAGTCTAGAACCTCACTCACAGTTGAGTCAGAGTGGGGAATGGAAGCTAGAGAATTAAAACATGTGCTGTGGTCCCATGTTTGCATGGGGTCCATCCTTGTCCTCCTGTTTAGCTTTCATGAATGGCCAAGTCATAATATTTCCCCCTTTCCTTCCTTAGCTGTCTGCAAACACATTTCATTTCTTCCCCTGCCACCTAATCATGTTATTCCGCGAGAAGTGCCCCTATTCACATTTTCTCATTCAGAGCCCTTGTCTTCTGTGTTTGATGCTCTATAAAGAACTGTGTACGCGCATAGCTCTCTATAAATAATTGAAAGAGTAATAATTTGCATATACAGTGGCCTGTAATTGGCTGTGATAGACTCCCTAGTAATTTTGCATGAGAGATGCTCCAGTAAAATAAATTGTGCTTGTCTGTGTTTACTTTGGACAGGTAAAGTACTAGCTGGCGTGTTGAATTTCTATATCAAGTTTTAATTAGGTCATTCTGCTTGAGTTACCGAAATAACCCCCTCTCCCCAATAATGAGAATGGGATTGCTTCCGAAATGAATATCAATGGCTCCTCTCTGTATTTCAGAATACGAAAGGGCTCCTCTCTGTAATGGAGTCAGGCTAAATATTCTGCATCCTGATCTACTCAAGCTTCCTGGTTGGTTCTAGGCCAAGCAGAGCTTCGGCCTAGCCAGAGGATGGAGGAGTTGGGGGTCGGGGGCCCGGGGCACACTCTCCTGAGCGCTTTGCAGCCCCGTCACTGGGGAGACAGGGAGGTAGGTCCCACCTCCTCCCTTTCTGCAAAGTCTGTATTTCAGAATACGAAAGGGCTCCTCTCTGTAATGGAGTCAGGCTAAATATTCTGCATCCGGATCTAGTCAAGCTTCCTGGTTGGTTCTCTGCCAAGCAGAGCTTCGGCCTAGCCGGAGGATGGAGGAGTTGGGGGTCGGGGGTCCGGGCCACACTCTCCTGAGCACTTTGCAGCCCCGTCACTGGGGAGACAGGGAGGTAGGTCCCACCTCCTCCCTTTCTGCAAAGCTCCCTCAGCCAGGAGCAGGTCAGGGTGGAGGTAGACACACCCCCAACCCTGGCCTTTCCAGAAGAGTCTACTATTTCCAAATGAGAGGCTGGAGAGTTTTGTTTTGCTTCCTCATCGAATAGATCTTTCCAGAGCAGAACAGATTGCTAGAAGCTTGGAAGGTGCAGATTGGTGAAAGTCAAGGCCAGGAGGGAGACAGGATACAGTCGCGACACGTTATACTAATGTTTATCATGATTTCTATTGCTTTAACCTCATGGGGGAGTTTGCTTTGGATGGTTGGAGTAAGAATTTGTAAAATTGATTTTTTAGAGAGAGAGCAAGGGAGAGGGAGAGATAGAAACATCAGTGATGACAGAGAATCATTAGCTACTCAACCACTGAGCCACACCAGCCAGGCCAATATTTCTTTTAAGTCCTTCATGAGGTTAAAACTAAGTGGTCTCCTGGGTGTGCACTGGGCTCCTGGCATCACTCTAATAAAAATGGTTCATGAGTTGATACTCAACCACTGAGCCACATAGGCCAGGCCAGAATTTCTTTTAAGTCCTCCATGAGGCTAAAACCAAGTGGTCTCCTGGGTATGCACTGGGCTCCTGACATCACTCTAATGAAAACGAGACAATGGACAGTCAAACCGTGAGAGAAAAATAAAGAACATAAACACATGAGATTGTTCTCCTCAGTAATGAAAAAGCAGCAATGAAACTACTATAAAGATCTATTTTGCCCATTTAATTACAAAGTTTCCAGAGCTAATATTCAATATTAGTGAGGCCTCAATAAGATGACTCTCCATATATCCCACTGTGATACTTAGTTGGGAGAGTCTTTCAAGAATTTGCTAAACTAGATCAAGAACCTTAAAAACTTTCGCATCATTTAACTGAGAAATTCTGCAAGGAATATGAAAAGTAGAAGAACCAGAAGATGAATACATAACAATATTCCATCCAGCCAAACCTGACAAAGTGTGACTCTTCCATTAAACAGACAAACAAACAAAAGTAGACTCTACCTTGAGTGGTCTCAACAGGAAAAGAATTCATTAGGAGTGGCACAGAGGGAGTGTCAAGGTCAGGTTCAAGGGCGAGGCAGTTCACTATGGGACCACTCCAGCGAAGACCCTCAAACTGCCTTTGTCAAAGAACCCACATCTACTACTGAGCCTGGGTCCTACACACCAGGACTCCAGCCACTGTGAAGCTCAAAAGCCAGACACCAACATTACTGTTCCTTCAGAAACAGATCTGCCCACTTCCCTCACACTGCTTTCTCCCTAAGTGAGGGGTCCTGCATCAGAGGCTGATTGGCTGAGGCTGAGTCACATGATCCCATCTTTCTGGAATGGCAGGCTGGAAGAGAGAGTTAAGTAAGGTCTCCTAGGTGGAAGGCAGGGCCTGTGTACGGAAAATTCCTCAGGTACAGGAAAGATGTTCAGAAGTTGCTGGGCAGCCAAAGAATAACAAATGTCCTCCATGAACCTAAACATCCCCTAATAGAAGACTAGTTAGGGAAAAAGATGAGAAAGAGAAAGATGTGAGGAATGACAAAAGACATAAAGAGATTCCAGAAAAAAGAGAAGCCCGATTACACACACACACACACACACATTTTTTAATGTATATTTAGTGGGGGCAGAAGTAGGTTTACGGTTGTTCGTATGGAAAAATATACAATAATTCATAAGTAATAACACAATAATAAACTGTGTTTCACACACTCACAACTGTAAACCTACTTTTGTTCCAAACTTTATGTATATCCACAGGATAGATGAATGTGAGTTAACTAAAAGGCATACTTAAGAACATTGCATAGAAAGGCACATGACAAATATCTAGATAGATATAAAAACTATAAATATAGAATAGTTCCATTTTCCAGGGAAGTGAAGTACAGCATGGGGAATACAGCCAATAGTATTGTAATAACTGTGCGTGGTGGCAGGTGGCTACTGCAATCATCAGGGGGATCGCTTTGTAGATTACATAAATGTCTAACTACTATGCTGTACACCTGAAACTAATATAAAATAACGTGGAATGGCAAAAAAGGATACCTCCATTTTTAAATATCTGTAGAGAAAAATATTAGAAGCTAATTTAACAGAACGGTAAGGGAGTGAAGGGGGGGAATGGGAAACATTTGTAATACTATCAATAATAAAATATATATTTAAAAAACAGCCGAAACAGGTTTGGCTCAGTGGATAGAGCGTCGGCCATGCAGACTGAAAGGTCCCAGGTTCGATTCCGGTCAAGGGCATGTACCTGGGTTGCGGGCACATCCCCAGTAGGAGGTGTGCAGGAGACAGCTGATCAAGATTTCTATCTCATTGGTGTTTCTAACTCTCTATCTCTCCCTTCCTCTCTGTAAAAAATCAATAAAATATATTTAAAAAAAAAAACAAAACAAAATATTAAACCATGGATAATGAGATGTGGTTTTTATTTATATTTTTGTATTTTATAATTAATATATTATTTTAGAATAAAAGGTACCTATTAAACCCTAATTCTTTGTATGTTTAATTATAGATATTTTTAAATATGTTTTTAATTTATTTCAGAAAGGGAGAGGGAGAGAGGGGAGAAACATCAATGATGAGGAAGAATTACTGATCAGCTGCCTCCTGCATGACCCAAACTGGGGATGGAGCCCGCAACCTGGGCATGTGCCCTGACCAGGAATTGAACTGTAACCTCCTGGTTCATAAGCCAATGCTCAACCACTGAGCCACACCGGCTGGGCTAATTAGAGATAATAAGTGATCACTGAATTTTGTAAGCAGTCAAATCATGGCGAAAGCCTGCCATAGATGCTCAGTCAAACCATAGCGAGATCCGCTGCCAGTAAATACTTGAAAACTAAGAAAAGCATCTGTTTCAAGTCTACCCACAGGCCTGGCTGACAAGCCCTTTTTACCCAAACATTTCCTGGAAATACATTTTACATCCAGAAGCATAAATGCTATTGCCTCTTTCATTTACCAGCTTTCAACAATCCAGTTTTTGTCCTCACTGCTCTGCTGGAGGAACCCCCAAACAATCGCAATGACCTCCTACTGGCACGTCTCAAGTCTACTTCCCAGTCCTTACACTGTGCACTGCCACTAGACTGCATTTTTAGATTCTTCTTTGTTAAGCTCTATACCCTCTACTCACACACCTGTGATACCACTCTGTCCAGTTTTTCCTTTTACCCATCATTCATTTTTACTTACATACAGATCTCTATTTGGTGTTCTATTATATTCCAGAAATATCTGTGAGCACGCGCTCGCCCTATAGGAACTCACATGTTGGGGGAGGTGGAGAGGAATACTGCTCCAGTAAATAAACATACAAACAAGGCAATTTCATCGTATGCTTTTTAACTTTTCTCTGCCTCAAACTTGGGCTTCTCTTTATTTTGGCAACCCTGTCATCTTGGTAGTTTTTAGGTTTCTCTCTTTATATCTTTTCTCATTCCTCGCATTTTTCTCTTTTCTCATGGTGTCAACTAATCTATTGAGTCTTGCACTCACCCCGCACTCATGTACACAACTGTCTGTCCACAGATATCGCCACCTGGATGTCTGGCAAGCATCGAACTCAAGAAATACCAAGATAAATTCCGTGTCTTCCCCTTTAAGCTTGCTTCTTCAGCTGGAGGTCTACCCTGTCCTAAGGACTATGATCCTGGAAGGCACACGGGGCTGAGGGAGGTCATACATGATCATTCGTGGTGTCTCCAGTCTCCAAGGGTACCCAAGGTCTCTTGCTAGAAATATTTTTGTTACATCTCTGGTATTTCAGAATAATCACTAGCATAATTTCAGTGACTTCCTTATTCTATACACAAGAGGCACAGATAAATACACACAGTATGAGCCACACACATGCACACTAAATTCTTGGAGGTCAAAGTCAAGTGCTCCAATCTAATTCTATTCATTTTTGGATATAGGTATTACAAATAACATGCTAACATCGGAAATCTTGAATTTTAGTTTCCCCGCGTGTCTATAATGCCGGTTTCCCATTAATATCAGGCGCTGCGTATCAGGGCATCTCAATCAGGACCAGGTGCATGGTGGGCCCTTAATTAATGGGTGTTCATTAGCTTTGGGGTTCACTGAGAGACCCATTATCTGGACACTTCCACTCACTCCCTCCAGAAAGAAAACCGAACTGGGCAACTTGCTTCCTATTTCAACACAGGGCTTTGAATTCTTACTGGGAAATACAGGGTCCATCTACACCCTTGATTAAACATCACACAATACACTTTCTGCACTCACCTCTCTGCTATGATTTAAGATCGCCTCCTCCCTCCCTCTCCCCTTTCTATGGCTATTTAGCAATCAAGTGAATCTATTGTATTTCCCAGTGTGTTCTCCTTCTTTCTATTTCGTAAAAAAAAAAAATCCTAATTTAGCGCAGCAGCCTGATGTGAGCTGGGCTGACAGCAACACCCCCTCCAGCTGGGCGCAGGTTTTCGTCCTGCTCCCAGGCCGCGTAGGATGCGCGTCCACTAGCTGGGTGTGCTGGTGTGCTGCCGGCCCCGCATCCAGCTGAGCTGCTGGCCTGCGGGCAACGCTCCCCCTTCCCTAGAGCAAAGGCAGCTGTCACCGTGGTCCCGGGGCCAGCAGCGGGCACACTGGGCCACGGGGAGCCCGCACCTCTCCTGTGCTCTGAAACCGCTTCGTTATTGGCCCAGACACGCTTGCGAGGTGAAGGGTGAAGTTCACGCGTGTTTTATAGAACAGGCTTATTACAGCCATTGGAACCCGACTGCAATCTACATCAGCACCTTCCTAAAGCACGCAGCCTCTGCCTTCCACACTTCTGCCATTTTTACTCTGGTCCAGGGGGAAAAAATGCCTGACTACTCACTCCCACAGGCCCAAGGGTGTCCCCTGCCCGCTATGTTCCCATCCCTGTGTCTGCTGCTCGCTCTCCTCTCTCTTCCTCTCTCTCCGGGAGAAAAGAGGGGTATGAAGGCAGGTATAAAACAGGTTCCATCTCCTTTCACTCCTCCTAGGACAATAAAAACTCGAATAACACAACACCCGCCATCACGAAGCAACCGGGCCAGGAAACAAGAAAAACCTTGACGTTACATTCGGGCTGTTTTAAAGCCCTGCACTTCTCGGAGCTCATTAAGCGAGATGGTGCATGACGCTCGCACACACGCGTGAGGAGGAGAACTTTGGAAAGCATGTCTTTACAACAAACAAACAAACAAATAAAAAAAAACCCAGAAGGCCAAAGAAACGTGCCCGGTGGGGACCCAGATGCCCGGAGCGGGGACGGGCGGTCATGTGCGCAAGGTGTTCTTGGCGGCCCTGCTCTGGGGACCTGGGGACACGCATCGCAGCCCAGACAAAAGGCGCAGGGCAGCTCGGAGCCTGCAGACGGGGGCGAGGAGGCGCGGGGAGAGGAGCATGATTGATGGAGTTCTGGTTGGCTTATAAAGGGCAGCCGGGAGTGCAGGGAAATAATCAGAGGAAAGGGCGGCCCGTGCCGGCTTTCTCCGAGGGGCGAAATGAATCCTGGTCCTCTGCATTATTAAGTTGTCAGGCGGGCTGCTGATGAAAATCTGAAGGTCAGGCATAACAAGAAGCACCTTATGGGGGGGTCGCGACCTTTCTGGAAGCGCTACACTCATGTTTATCTGCACCTAACCCTTATCCACAATTCTTCATTTGATGGGGAGGCCGGCAGGGGTGTCGCCTCATATGTAGACGCGGTGAGGGAAATTAGGCTTCCCATGAAACTGATTGTGGAGGCTCAATGCGCCGGGAAAGATAATAAACCGAAGGACACGCGAGGGATGCGGGCAGAAATTGTTCGCTACAGTGGAACTCAATAAAGGGACACAAGAACTTCCCGAAATGACAAATTTGGTCCAGCGGTGATAAAATCGGGCCTCTCCCCGATTGCCACCGCCATGCGCTCTCGGCGGCTCCACTTCTATTTACTTTGGAGATCCGATGGCAGCGGGTGGGGGCGCCCTTTTTTTTGGGGGGGGGTGTTGATTTCTTTGATCTGCTTGTTTTAAACCAAAGCGTCCAGGGGAAGGCCAACCAGCCAGAAACGTCCTATTTGATTTGTGTTTTTGTTGGTGTGTGTGTTTCTAGCTGAACATGGAGCAGCCGTTCTGGTGGGCATCCTGTGCGCGTGTGGTTGGGGTGAGAGTTTGCATTTTTGTATTTGTCAGTGAGAGTCCTTATCCCGGTGTTCTCGGGGCCTAGGGGACTGGGCAAGTGCCTGGGAGTCTGAGCGGGGACTCGTGGGCCGAAGCTCTAACTGATGGGGAAAACAAACATATCTCTTGTGGAAATAAAACTGGAACAATTCACAAGCTACAACAGGCAGCTAGAGAAACCTCCAAGTCCAGGTGCTTATGCCTATCTGTGCAAAGGGCATGGTCAAGGTTGGGAATCTTTGGCAGAATTGTGTCAAACACAGCACTGACAGAGTCATCTACTAAAGACGGGGACATGTTTGAAATTGCATGCAAGGGGGGGAAGTTTGGCCCTAGCCAGTTTGGCTCAGTGGATAGAGTATCGGCCTGCAGACTGAAGGGTCCCGGGTTCGATTTCGGTCAAGGGCACATGCTCAGGTGCAGGCTCGATCCCCAGTGGAGGGGCATGCAGGAGGCAGCCAATCAATGGTTCTCTCTCATCATTGATGTTTCTATCTCTCTCCCTTCAATAAAAATATATGACTCAATAAAAATATGTAAAGAAAATGGGCATGAACGTCAGAGTGTACTTATGGAATAAAAAGTGAGTCATTGTCAAAGTCAGTGGAGGACATTACCCTTCGTGGAAAGAAATTCTCCCAAATTCGGAAGGAATGTTTTATCTAATGCCCTTTGTATTTCTTCGGCTTCTCTCTTCTTAAAGGGGTAAAACCTGCTTTTTCAATAGGGCACTGTGAGATGGGTTCATTGCCAAAATAAGTAGACTGCAACCTGAGTGGGTGATATTTAACTTGGATTTCCATTCTTTTATTTGCAAGGACTTTTAAAAATATTTTGGGCAGGTTCCTAAAGTTATTTCCATAAGCTACTCACATCCCTTTATCCAACTCATATGTACAGACACCTTATCTCAATAGATAAGCCGCAAACAAACTTAGAAGAAAATCCATTTTTGTTTCTCAATTCTAAGTAGGCATAAAAATGCACACTATATAAGTAACTTGGCCTAGCCATCACTCATGCCCTATACATTTGAAGATCATACTTTTTGCCTCACAGCTATCTCTTCTGTGTGGTCAAGAGGGAATTACTATCTTCCTATGGTGTCAATATTTGTAACATTTGCTTAAAAATTGGACTCCTGCTATAAAAATAGCATTGCATCAAGGGAAATAATTCTATTATTCAGCAGCAATGTTATACTTGACATATTTTCATTTCTCTTTTTTTAGACCAAGAGAGGAAGGAGGGAGAGAGAAACATTGAGGTGAGAGTGAAACACCCATCAAGCCTGAAACCTGGGCATGTGCAGTGACCGGGAATAGAACCCATGGCTACTTGGTTCATGGATTGCTCAACCACTGAGCCACACTGGCTGGGCACAGAAAAGTGCATGCTATTTCCATGACACATTTTATTAGCTGTTTTTCCTTCCCTCATCTTTGCACAGAGCAAAACATATCGCCGGTGTTTTTAAAGACACTGGGAAGTGGACGCTACCTATCACAATAACCTTCATTTTATTTTCAACTCTGCATGGAAACGCTACTGTGACTCTCCCCGATGCCTCTTTGCACATTCTAAATTCAGAGGGCGATCGATTCACATCCACTTTAAATCTCAATGGCCCGGAGCTTGGCATGCAAGTAGGCTGACCAGGTGCAAGTGTCTCTTCAAAATATGACAAAAGTCACGGCTGAAATATAGAGCGGCAAAAATGCTGGAGAGCGGTGCCAAGCTGTGGCCAAACAAGGCTGGCTGTCATCAGCATGGGGCAGAGGGCAAGGGGGGGGGGACTTGGGCACTGTGCCATTCGCATAACCATCAACCTAGCTTTTTTGTAGAAGAACATTTGGCTTCCGTTCATTCTTTCTGAGCTTGTTTTGTTTTGTTTTGTTTTTCATTAAAAAAGGTAATTCAGAGAATCAACAGCACAGAAACAAATGCAATAGGAGAGGTAAGAGTGGAGAAATTGTAACGATCTTAAGCCCGACATTCTATCATTCAATCCCCCAGAACTTCCATCCCAGTGACACCTCAAAATCCATGAGTTTCACCCGCCATAGCAGGAAGCCTGGCTGCGGCACACACGGGCTAGGAAGTAAGGATGAAACGGCTGCTGGCTCGTCATAATCACAGCCGATTAGGCAGCGGTTTCACTGCAGGGTCTTTACTCTGCGTTATTCTGATGATGCTGCATCCCTTGAAATAATGGGGATTGATTTCACGGATCTTTTGCATATTCCTGAGCCTCACGAATGTTGCCGGGTCAAACCTCCTTCCGTCCTGCCGCTGTGAAAAGGCACTAATTGGGGGGGAAGGAGGTTCCCCTATGCCAGGCTCTCTTTGCAGATTGGAGGCTGGGCAGGGCCGTGCGCTGGGACCTCTGTGGCTTGGCAGCTGTAGTTGCGTGTCCTGATTTAGCTGACCTACAATTCGCACGCTCCCCCTCCCAGATCACACAGCGGCTGCACTGCCCGTGGTGGCCCCTCTTTGGTCCTCCACGCGCCCCTCCCACCACCACTTTTCTCCTGCAGGATGAAACCCCTGGAAGTGTGCAGGTGAAGAATGGGGAGCCCAGAGAATGAACGCAGAGACGAAGATGGTCGGGTCGGTGTCTTCTGAAATCAGACACAGGCCTGAAAACGCACTGGATTTTTTACCTTGACTTTGGGTCGCTGGGCCCACAGGTCATTGTACCTGGTCACTGGGTGCATTTTCCCGACTAGTGTATCTGCAAACACATTCCCTGATGGACGGTCTGGGAAAAGACAGACCTGCTGCCTCTCCTCCCACAGCTGTCTATCACCGACTGACTTGGCAATGACCTCTGGGTTACTCCTAGAAATGATTTTTAGATGGAGCATCTATGTCTTTTCTCAAGCCTCCGTCTCTAAGGCAGTGGAAATTTCCTCTTGCTGCACAGGAGGAGTCTTCAGTGCTGGGGGAAGAACTATGAGCAGAAATAGGCAGTCTGGGCTCCGGGGTAGTGTCTGGTCATGAATTTGCTATTGGACGTGGACAAGGCACTGAACTTCGCTGGTGTCTCACTTCCTTCCGATGTGACACTGCCTACAGAGTGATCAAGGCAGCCTGGCAGCCTTCACCTTCGACGCAGTGACTCTGGGTAGTTTGGCTATTAAAGTTAAACTCCTTTAAACTAATTCATTTGCATCACACTCTCAACACAACCAGGCCTGGCTGTACTGAGCTGAAGATATTAGGAAAAGGCTAGAAGATTTACTCATTTTATCTGTCAAACTCTGAAAAGAGCCTGGTGAGGTTTTTTCGTCCATTTATAGTATACTAGAGGCCCGGTGCACAAAATTTGTGCACTGCGGTGGGGGGGGATCCCTTAGCCCAGCCTGCGCCCTCTCACAGTCCAGGATCCCTTGCTCCTTACTGCCTGACCGGTCGCTGCTGCTTAGCACTGCTGTGGAGGCGGGAGAGGGTCCCGCCACCATCGCTGCACTCACCAGCTGTCAGCCCGGCTTCTGGCACTGACCACGAGGAGGCATCTCCTGCATTGAGCATCTGCCCCCTGGTGGTCAGTGCACATCATAGTGACCGGTCATTCTGGTTGTTCCACCGTAAAAGTCACTTAGGCTTTTATTATATAGATGTGGAAACACTTTGGCACGGAAAGGCTATATAACATTTTACATGTTAAGGTTGCATGGATTCAGTAATAGTATTCTAGAAGGGTTTTAACCATAATTTGGGTGGGAACAACCTATGTTAGTACACCTCAAGGTAAAATGATTAGCCAAGATCTGGAAATATCTGTTGACCCATAAGGCTTTGTACAGAGTTCCAAGTCCATTGGTCCCACCAACTGTTACCACTGCAACAGCTCAGGAATTGCTCTGAAAAGTTCCCAAAACATGTTTCCTAAAACGTTAAGTTGGTGAGATGTTAATGGCTATTCAGATTACCCC
>NW_006296417.1:5308002-5309803 GCF_000327345.1 Myotis davidii | reverse complement strand
CCCCCCCCCCACACACACACGGAGGTTTTCATGGTGAAACAGTTTTGAGATGACACAGACCTCAGCCGGTGCTCTGAGCCTTTTAACTGCAAATGCGCATCCTGAATCCCCTAGAGAAACATGGCCTCCCCCCACCCCCCACCCCCGATCCCTGAAACTTAACAAAACCATGAGATTCTTGGGGGAGAAACATCAGTTAATTCCTTGCTAAGCCGGGCGTCTCAGAACACAATTTGTTAAACAATGATATAAATTCAATGTGTTGGAGATAATGAAAGAGCCACCGATGATTCCTGGACGTGGCTTTAAGTGGGTGCAGTTCCAACACACTGAGCACTGGCTTTGAGGAGAGCAGTGGTTAGGGAGGACTGTCTTCAGATAAAGGCCTTGGAATGGGCAGTGCTCAGAGGCAAGTAAAGATGGCGCATGCGTGGACTTCGGGGCTTAATTTCTTATGGGTTATTATAGCGTTATTATAGCATTTACAGCCAGGAAGAAGTCCCAATCTGCCTTTTACACTAAATCACCCATTACACACAGACCAACCTAAATTTCAGTAACATCAAACTAGTCCCTTGTCTCCGCACCTTGGCCCACAAAATGCTTTCTCCTCCAAATCCCTTCATACTTATGGTCGCCTATGAGATCTTATTCATCCTCAAAGAACCTTATCAAATGCTAGGAAGCGTCTTTTTATCTTATAACTAATTGTTCCCTGTGGTTCTTACATAACCATTTATACTATACTAGTATTGGGCACACATTTCCTCATCTTATACTTAGCTAGCTCTCATTACTTTAAGCTCTGTTTCTTAAGCCTTTATTCTTTTTAAAAATATATATATACTAGAGGCCTGATGCGCAAAATTCGTGCAAGGGGCTCGGCCCTCACAGCCCCGGCTTCGTCCGGAAGGTTGTACAGAAGGTCGTCCGGATGGTCATTCCACTGTTTAGTCTATATGTCCAAACCATCTCAACATACCTAACCACTGCACAATGAGACTGCTGACTGACTGGCTCACTCAACTTATGCATGAATCGCGCGCATCTCCTGTCGCCTGACCGACCGACTGACCGACCAACACCCCCCACTTCTTCTAATGCCACTTCTTCAAAATAGACTCGCCCAGGCCGAAAACCAACTTCTGCACATGGGCCACGAAGTTTCAACCGCACTGTACGTGCCCCTGCCCCTGGTATTTTGTGGAAGAGCCACACTCAAGGGGCCAAAAAGCCGCATGTGGCTTGCGAGCCACTGTTTCTCAACCATGGAGCTAGGACAAGCCTTTATTCTGTTTTGTTTTGTTTTATAATATATTTTACTGATTTTTTACAGAGAGGGAGGGACCAGTTTGTATTAACGTTCTATGTGCTTGTAATTCAAGTATTCCATATCCATCACATAAGAATTCCAGAGTTTAGTATTGAGAACTCTTAGAACAGTAACTGCAATTTCAGAGTGTTCTGAGTTCTTTTATGTTGTATTCTTAGGGTTTCTAAGGAGATTCCTTAAAAACGCCAACAGTTTGACGGGAACTGAAACAGTGAACAGCAAACACTTCATTTCAGCGCTGTTTCAATGTGTTTTCAGTGTATTTATGTTACCCGTTTTGTATTAACGTTCTATATGCTTGTAATTCAAGTGTTCCATATCCATCACATAAGAATTCCAGCGTTTAGTATTGAGAACTGTTAGAACAGTAACTGGATTTACAGATTGAAGGGAACTGAAAAAGTGAACAGCAAACACTTCATTTCAGCGCTGTTTCAATGTGTTTTCAGTGTATTTATGTTACCCGTT
>NW_006296417.1:5307657-5307983 GCF_000327345.1 Myotis davidii | reverse complement strand
GAAGATGTCCTGTATTAATGTCTTGCTATCATCATTGATTTCACTGTATCTTTGGGACCCGTTTTCGGCCTTAGAAACCATGAGAAGTTGACAGAATAGTTCGAAGATGTCCTGTATTAATGTCTTGCTATCATCGATTGCACTGTTGTTTGGGACCCTGTTTTCGGCCTCAGAAACCATGAGAAGTTGACAGAATAGTTCACACTCTAGTAGGGCATATATTTTTTTGAGGACCAAGGTTTAGTCCTAGGATTGCAGAATCCTTTTTCAGAAAAGTGGTGTTCTTTGTTTTTCTAAGTCACAGAACTGTCACTTGGCTTATATTA
>NW_006296417.1:5299328-5307623 GCF_000327345.1 Myotis davidii | reverse complement strand
TCCAAGTCTGCCCCGGCCGCTACAGAAATTTTAAAAAGCGGCCTTTACCCAGCCCAGCCAGTGTGGCTGTGTGGTTGAGCATCAACATATGGACCAGAAGGTCAGGGTTCATTTCCCGGTCAGGGCACATGCCCAGTTTGTGGGCTCTATCCCCAGTGTGGGGTGTGCCGGAGGCAGCCAGTCAATGACTCTCTCTCTCTCATAATTGATGTTTCTCTCTCTCTCTCTCTATTCCTCCCTGAAATCAATAAAAATACCATTAAAAAAGAAAAAAGGAAAAAAGTGGCATTTGCCCTCACATGAAACTTTAAAAGCCCAAGTAATCCTGATTCCTACCACCCTTGAACTTCTAAATTTTAAAAGTGAGGAGATTGCATCAGTCGGCTTCGCACATCTCTTGCTGGAAAATTCCAACTCTGTTAAAATCATTGTGCCTGCTGACCCAGGAGTCTGTCCTCAGGAGTTTCTGTGTCTCGTGCCTGGATCTCCAACTGAAGGGGGCAGGGAGCTGGTACCCCTTCAGCTGGAATCCATTTTTTCTACTCAAGTCCATTTGCTAGAATTAATCATTTAGGAAGGAGCTCAACTTCGCTGGAAAATCCAGAAAAGATTGCAATTACAGCTCTACATCATAAAACCATTGTGGAATTAGTAATACATTTGTCATTCCTTTACTAAGGGCAGGGGGGAGGGGGGACGGGACGTAACACGCGTATTGCTTTAGTATAAACCCTGACAGTGGACTCTTTTTCCAGGGAATTATGCCATTATACCATAAAAATGTCAAGGCACCAGTTTACCGTTCCTGCTAATATTCTAAAATATTCTCTGAGGCTGACATCTCTGTCAATTAAAATTACACAAGACTGCATTCTGCCAGAGACACTTCACGGAGGAAGCTTTTGAGTTTATAGCCGCGCTCTGAATTGATTTTTAAGATAGCATCTGTAAAACTTGGCTCAGACGAGATGAGGTGGGATGTAGTTAAGGACCAGTCAATTTAAAAAAAAAACCTGTTCCTAAAGATCATAAATTGACATGCAGAACAGGCCGCTCGGGCCTCCAGCTTTCTCCGCTCAGGAAGGAAACCCCGCGATTCGCTGGGAATCGCATGTTCGTCCTGATGTCATTCGGCGCCAACACGCTTCTGACTCGTTGCGGGTTGCCAATGTTTTCACAGAGAAGAACATAAACAAGGAAGCTCGTGAACGTTGCCTTCCGTTGCTCAATTCGCCCAGATATGGGACAGTCCTTCTCCTGGCGGTTCCCACAGCGGAGCAGTGCGACGTGCTTTCTCACGGGCCTGTCCTTGGGGAGCAGAGGAACAGTGTGGGCAGTGGCTGCTCTGCCAACAAACTCTATGGGGAGATCCCCCGCGCCCCCCGTGATAGGAAGATCAGCAAAGGAAATCTCCGGTCCAATTCCTCTAAAAGGGATTTAAGAAGCCGTCTGTGGGCTCATCACTCTGACTGCCAAGCCTTAATGTGCGATGTTTTATTGGCCGGTTTAAGGCAAGCATTATTTAATGATCTGGTGTTTCTCGGGGCCAGAGTGCCCCCCTCATTCTTTGTTAAGCACCTTTCGGAAGCTCAATGTGCCTTTTGGGGTCACCTGGTTGCCACTTAAGGGAAACAGATAATATCCTAAGCAGCTTAAAAGGGTTTGTGGCCTTTCAGGGAAGTTCAAAATGGTGTTCTGGCTTGGCTGCTGTCTTAAATAATTTGTAGGGGGACTTAGAGTGTTTGCAACATTGGTGTTCTTAATGGTAGGCGCTTTGTCTAGACATGGAGGAAATGGAATCTGAGAAAAAAAGAGCAAGGATTGGCAGAAACTCTCTTCTTTGCTCCAAATTGAAGAGGCCAGCCCAGTGGGCGTGGCTCAGTGGCTGAGAGTCAACCTATGAACCAGGAGGTTGTGGTTTGATTCCTAGTCAGGGCACAAGTCCAAGTTGCAGGCTCGATCCCCGGTAGGGGGCGTGCAGGAGGCAGCGGATCAATGGTTCTCATCATTGATGTTTCTCTCTCTCTCCTTCTCCCTTCCTCTCTGATAATAAAAAATACATTAAAAATTGAAGAGGTCGATTGGTTAGGGACTATCATATAAGGAGCACTGGGTCTTGTCCAAAAGGCTAGCAACTTTCTCGGTGGTAAACTCCCATGAATCCTAAGGGGGCAGCATCCTATCTGCCTTTTGAACTGCCGAATCCCCCTTTCCTAGCATACAGCTAGCACAGAGCAAGGGCAATTGTAAATGAATGAATAAGGAATAAATTAGAAGAAGATCCAGTATTAGAACCCTAAACTTCTCATCCTTTCGATGATGTGCTTTTATTCAGGTCCAACACTTTAGCTACCAGCTTTCCATGGATAGTTCTTCAACTGAATTGACAAGCCTGTGTTTTTTTCTGAGGTCAAGTCTGGATATTCCAGTGATGTGTAGTTAATCTTACGTGTCAACTTGACTGAGACAAGGGTGCCCAGATACTTGGTCAAACATTGTTCTGGGCATTTCTATGAGGTGTCTGTGGATGAGATTAACATTTAAAAATGTGTCAGTAGACTGAGTCAAGCAGACTGCCCTCCCAGATGTCAGTTGCAGGCCTGAAGAGAACAAAGAGGCGAACCCTCCTGCAAGTAAGAGAGAACTCTCCCTGCCTGACTGCCTTCAAACCTGTGCATGAGGTTTTTCCCACCTTCAGACTTAGACTGAAACATCAAGTCTTCCTGGGTCTCGAACTGCTGCTGGCTTTGGGACGAAACTAAACCCCTGGCTCTCCTGGGTGTCAAGCTTCCCAACTCAGCCTTCAGATCGTGGGACCTGACAGCCTTCATAATTCATTCTATCTATCTATCTATCTATCTATCTATCATCCATCCATCCATCCATCCATCCATCCATCCTTCCATCTAATCTTCTGATTCTCTGGAGAACCCTAATACAGATGTTATTATGAAAGTCTCCAAACCATATGGTGTCCAATATTGAATTTATGATCTCTGCTCCCCACCATCTTATCCCTGGGCCACCCATCTTAGCCTTCTGCCAGTTATTCATGAATGCGAGGTAGCTACCATGCAACTCAGTTAGGTAAATTATAAAGGAATCAACCTTGGCTCTTCTCTCTCCCTCATCTGCTAATAGTTGTTGCCACTTTGTCGTATTTTTTTTTAATCTCAATAGATTTCTGATCATTGAACACTTCTGTCCATTTCCATTGCTGTGCCATAATCTTGGCTTCTCCATATTGTAGTGATCTGTGCGATCTAACTTTTCAAAACATGCATTCGATTATTTCACTTGTTAAAAATGTCACTGGCTTCCCATTTCTCCGCGGAAATAAACATAAGCGCTCAAGTCAATCTGTAAGACCCATAGCTCCCCTTTGCCTGTGACAATATATGCCTGGAGTCCCATTTTAATTTTTATTAGCACCCCCGTCACGCTCAGATATATCTAGGTTTGGACAATAAATTATACGGTCACCTTTCTCACGACCGAGATGAAAGTGGGCCAGTTTACATTCGCAACTGGTGAGCACCAACGTCGTTCTCAACTTCTTAAAGAAATATTTTCTGAACAAGCAGACCTGTCTTGATTGAGACAAAATACAGGTGCTAGCAGCTCAGGAACCATGTTTTTTAAAAAAGTATTTTCCAAAGTTCCCCAGAGAGGAAAGGAGAGGCCATAGGGCCCTTGACCAGTGAGTAGGAAAAAAAGAGGTTGGTGACAGAAAGGCATTAATTCATGTGCTGTGAGTTTGAATGATGTGTTTTCTTTACACCTTCAAATTAAGATCAACTGGGCGACTAAGCCCCGGTTCAACCTTCCTGTAACAGTTATTCACCGTGGGACTTAGCCCAAGCGCCTGGGTTTCTTTTCGAAATTCAATGTCTTCTATTATAGGAAGCCAAAAAGTGTTGTCATTTCATGATTTTCAAAGATGGCATAAGCCTCTGCTTTCAGATGCAAAAAGAGAGAGATTTTCCACATAAATGGACATGATCTGTAATGTTAGCATTGCATTTGAATGTTGGTCTTTGCACAACTTTAAGTTATTTATTCATTATTTGTGTTTGAAGACGGACGAGGTTTTAGAAGACTTGGCAAAACCATCCAGGGAGGCTGCGATGTAGAGAGGCTTCCTCACCTACAACAGGGCACAGTTTAGCTTTTATCTCCCGACACAATTATAGATACAAAAGAGATCATGTGAAAAATGCATAAAAAGTTCTGTGGCAGATGCCAGACACATGATATTCCAAGGCTGTCGGCTACCTTTATTACTACTTATTGAGTCCCTAATATGAAACAAACTATAAAGACACTTATTTTATTCTTCACTATACTTGCATATTTTTATGGAGCACTTATCTACCTAATTATCAATTGAACCGGGGCTTCAGTCGGTGCATATTTTGAAAACAGTGAGCACAAATAACAATGAATTAGACTCCTTCAGCCGTATTCATTCTTCTCTGTGACCAATAGACTGATGTCTGCCCCATACAACCCTCAGTCATGCCCACTGCGCTCCCGGGATGCTAATTCACTTCCTGGAGGCCATGAACTTCATATGAAGTTTAAATCTTCAGAGCTAACGAGGCCGTTACATAGAAAACAATACAAGAGCATAAGTACACAGGTAAAATAAATACATACAGCATTTTTTTTCTCTATTTTAAAAGAGCAATCCTTTATGTATACTCCTCACTCCATTCGCCTCTTCCATGCACATTCGGATTGGCTGTGTGTACCTTCCCGAGTTCCTTAGACACACAGACTTTTCTTTGCCTCCCACTCCGATTACATTAATAGCTTTGCATATTCTGGAATTCCTTTCCTGTTTTGTGGTCCATAAATGTGAATTACTTATTTGATGCACGTCCAATTCTTGATGTTCCACATATGCTGGACACAAGTATCAGTCTGTTTATATCAACTGAAGATCCCTAAAAACTGCCTTGGACCATCCTGCAATTCTGAAACGCACTCGAAGGCCAAAGTACATCTGTCTGGTTTGTTATTGTGGAAACGCTCCCCAGAGGAGCCTGGCCTGACCCCGGACTGTTTTCCTTCGTGGCTGGAGGGGATGTGTTGGGTCCACTCTTAGGCCTGTCTCACTGCTCACTATACCGTTGTTTATTATGATTCCCAGGCAGACCTCTATGGTAAATAGTGAAGATTTGCTTTCCGTGTGGATATTTATATTTTATAAATCTAGTCCAGGTTTCTCAGCTCACCCCTTCCTGGAGGGGACATAATCAAATGAGTGAGGGTAACAGTCAAAACAGCCATGAAAGCCTCCCACACGCAACATGGCTGGGCTTCTCCTGCCTAACTCAAGCACGTTAACAGTGAGATGCAGCGCAATGCCACACCGTCACCTATGGCGACTGAAACCCTTCATGACAAGTGACTCTGCTCTTCCTCCTGTCATTTCCAGGCGCCACATTTGTCCTCAAGGGTTTTTATTTGACTCTCCCACTTGTGGCCTATTAGTCCCCGATTTCTCCTAATGACATGTGGAATCTATGTTTTGTCATAGTCTGATGGTATCATTCCCTTCAGGCACCCATGTGGCCACCACCATCATGATAAGGAAGAATGCAAATCAAAATATGGCCATTACTGTGAGGCACAAAAATGAGGGGCCTTGTCTCCCAGTGTCTTTACAACTAACTTATTGAACTGTTTTTTTCAGTTGTTATTCAGTTTTTATTACCACCTCCCTTAGAACTTGGCAGAATCTGTTAGAAAGACAGGACAGAAGACAATATGAGCAAGGATTCAAAAACGTAAGGGGCGTAGAGACAGCAAATGACTTATAAAAGTCCAAATTAATAGCCTTTGATCTGACAGGATTCACATTTGTATTGTATTTTCTTTGTGACAGTTTTGGTCTTGTTCTTCCTCCCCCTAGAACAGCAATTCACAACGGTGCCCTTCGAAAGGATCCACACGGAACTGAGACACAGGGTGTCAGAGCCCAGGTCACCGTGAGCCAGCGCTCAGTGGAGTCAGACAGAGGTGCCCAGCCTGTGCAGTCATGTTCTCAGCCAATTAAACTCATTCAGGACCGGAATGCCGGAACAAAAGTAGAAATAGAGCCTCCTATCTTCTGCTCCATTTTCTTCTTTTTTTGAGCAAGCAGACAAATGTAGAACAGTAGAATAATTCCTAGTCTTACAGTATAGACAGGAAATTATGTATATACTAGAGGCCTGGTGCACGAAATTTGTGCAATGGGGGGGTGGGGGAGGGCGGGCTCCCTCAGCCCGGCTTGTGCCCTCTTGCAGTCCGGGAGCCCTCAGGGGATGCCTGTCGGACATCCTTAAACGCTGCTGCAGAGGCAGGAGAGGCTCCTGCCACAGCTGCTGAGCTCACCAGCTGTGAGCCAGGTTCAGGGCTTTTGGCTGAGTGGCACTACCCCTGTGGGAGTGCACTTACCACCAGGGGGCAGCTCCTGTGTTGAGTGTCTGCCCCTGGTAGGCAGTGTGTGTCATAGTGACCCATCATTCTGCTGTTCGGTCAATTTGCATATTAGCCTTTTAATATATAGGATACCTATGCCAGTATATATATATGCATATATGTATGTGTGTGTATACATAAAATATTAGATTCATTACTTAACATTACTTAGGCAAAAAGGAAAGTAAATGGCTAAATATTTTACAACTTGAAGTTAATAATATAACATATATATATAAATATTAAAATTTAGTTTTAATAAGAGTAGCTTTGTTTTTCTTTTCTAAACTAAATTGAGGTACTAAAACTATAATTATTCAATTAAAATATGTTTGCAATAATTATCAAGATAGGTAAAAACATAGGGAGGAAATAAATTGACCCAGCAGTTACCATAATTCTCATTTCTACCTGATGCGAGTTTTCATGGGAGTAATTAATTTTTCCAGGTTAAAATGAAGCTGGAATTAATTTAGAGTTAATTTGAAAAAACTCTTATTTTGAAGAAAATATGTCAAGACATTAACTGTGGTTATTTTTGGAATTGGAGATCATGTATAAATTTGGTTTTCTGCTGATACTCATATGTATTTTGTATAATAAACTGTTAGTTAAGTAGTGAAGAAAAGTTATTTTTAAATAATAAAGTGTACAGCATCATATTTTCTTTGTATTGAGAAAAAACAGTTGTATTCAACCAAATAAAAATTGAAGAAAAAAAGTTCATTTTCATTTAGTAAATTATCTAAATTCAGAAAATAGACCACCGTATATCAGGTTGTTTAAACAATTGTTTTCGGCAGTGGAGGACACATAATACTATATTGAAATTCTTTATGGACTGTTCAATTCTTCAAATATTTTTCTCTATGCAGCAAATTCAAGAACATTATTTCTTTTTAATTTTCTGAGAAATAATACATTTCATTAGTGTAAAAAAATTTTTCCATTTCTGAACTTCACAATGTTTTTTTCATAAAAAAGCTTGCATTTTTCTTCTTTTATGTATGTATGTACAAAATCTATTTCACTTCATGGGCATTTAATTCATTTAGGTTTGAAACTCTAGTCTCCTAGTTTATTACCTACAGGATTTTAGAAGATTCTCGCATGCTAACTTCTTTTTTAAAAAATATATTTTTATTTATTTCAGAGAGGAAAAGAGGAGAGAGATAGAAACATCAATGATGAGAGAAAATCATATATCAGCTGCCTCCTACATGCCCCCTACTGGGGATGGAGCCCACAACCCAGGCATGTGCCCTGACCAGGAATTGAACTGTGACCTCCTGGTTCATAGGTCAATCAATGCTCAACCATTGAGCCACACCGGCCAGGCTTGCATGCTGACTTCTTGTAAATTGTAACCAGCAGTTCTGCCCGAGATCTGCAATTCCCCGCCACCGATCTGTTTTATTATTTCGCCATCATTTAAAATCTCCTTATCTTGTAAGCGCTTACAGAGACTCTAACTGTAACTTCGGGAACAGATTAAGTTTGCTTTCCAAAGCCATTCATCATCGGAGATATGTTTTTGTTAGTGTTTTCTTTTGTAAATCATTTTATTATTGTAAGGTGCCTCTGGATGCTGGCATGATAATAGGCTATATAAATGATTTTGTCCTATATTTGTGTTGTGTATACTTTATTGTAATAGCACTCTCGGGTCAAAAGCAGCCAATATTATTCCGATTAATTCCTGTCTAGACACTCATAAATTGTCCTTTAATTTACAGAGAGAAAACGAAGTCATATGAAGCAAAACCTTTGCCGGCTGCACAAACTGCACCTGGTTTTCCTGGGCGAGAGCAGCCCCCCCTCCCC
>NW_006296417.1:5298043-5298475 GCF_000327345.1 Myotis davidii | reverse complement strand
ACAGAGGTGATAGTTTAACTTGCTTTTTAATTGTTATATCAATGATAGTCATCTGCCCACTGCCCACAAGTAAGATTTCTTCCCTCCCTATTGCTTTCTTCATGCCCTTAGAAGTGCTACTTCTTCTCAGACATGTGGAATGTATGAAATGTGGGGAGCTGTCAATCACCATGCAAATGCTAAATTTTGTTGTTGCTGTTTGCATTTCATAAAGAAATAAAACACCACCTCTGTCCCCTGGCCAGGGTATTCCTACTTAATCCAGGGCCCCAGAGGGGCAGGGCCAGAGCAGACAAAAGCTTGGGGGTGACTGCCTTTACTGACGCCAGTATCTAGAGCAGGGGTTCTCAATCTGTAGGTCGCGACCCCTTTGGGGGTCGAACGACCCTTTCACAGGGGTCGCCTAAGACCATCGGAAAACACATATGTAAT
>NW_006296417.1:5294861-5296930 GCF_000327345.1 Myotis davidii | reverse complement strand
TGGCCAGGGTATTCCTACTTAATCCAGGGCCCCGGAGGGGCAGGGCCAGAGCAGACAGAAGCTTGGGGGTGACTGCCTTTACTGAGGCCAGTATCTAGAGCAGCGGTTCTCAACCTGTGGGTCGCGACCCCTTTGGGGTCGAACGACCCTTTCACAGGGGGCGCCTAAGACCATCGGAAAACACATATGTAATTACATATTGTTTTTGTGACTAATCACTATGCTTTCATTATGTTCAATTTGTAACAATGAAAATACATCCTGCATATCAGATATTTACATGACGATTCATAACAGTAGCAAAATTACCGTTATGCAGTAGCAACAAAAATAATTTTATGGTTGGGGGTCACCACAACATGAGGAACTGTATTAAAGGGTCGCGGCGTTAGGAAAGTTGAGAACCACTGATCTAGAGGATATGGAGAGAAAAATAACCATCTTCAGGATTTTGGAGATACCCAGCAAATGATCTCAAGGAAATGGCACGTGAGGAGGCTCTGAGTTCCAGAATGCCTAGTTTATTCACAGAATGCAAGTCTCTGAGTGGCCAGACCACAATCAGAGGTGACAGCAGCTTCCAGATGTGGCATCTGGCCTACAGGGGAGTTCTGAGAGCCTACACAGTGTTTTCAAGTGATGTTTAGCCTGGCCAGTGCGGCTCAGTGGTTGAGCATCCACCTAACCCTCTTACTGGCTAGGTTACAGACTTGTTACAAAGGACCTTAAAGGACACAAGCCAAGAGCAGATGAAGAGGTACATGGGGCGAGGTCCTGAGCAGAGCAGCTTTGTCCCCATGGAGCCTGGGCCTGGTATGTCGCCCAAGGAGCATTCGAGTTCCCCGGCACGGTCTCCAAAAGAGAAAGACCGAGACGTTGTCCTTCTGGGTGTTTCTGGGGGTTTCATGACATCGTCATGATTGACTAAGACACTGGCCATGGGCACCTGAGCTCAAGCTCTAGCCCTCTCTGCTCCCTGGAGGTTGGGGTTGGGAGGAGGGGCAAGTATATCCATACCTCTAATCTCATGATTGGTTCTTGGAGTCCAAAAATCACCTCTTTTAAATTACAAAAGACCTCATTATCTCTCTTAACACTTAGGCAATTCCCAGGGCTTGGGGAGCCATGAGACAAGAACTATGGGTGAAAACTGAGTAACTTATAATTCACAATATCACAACATGGAAGAGGGAGCAGGGACTCCAGCTTGGAAATGTCTGAAACAGCCTGAGAGAGAGCGATGAGAGACAGATGATAGGCAGCATCAGGGGACATGGAGAGGGTCAGGGATGAAGAAGGCAACTTGAGGCAAATGACTTTGGGTTTTGGTAAGAAGTCAAGTTCAAAGAGTCAACTCAGAAGCAGGCTAGAGCTCTGAAGAGCCATCAGGGGTGGACATAAAGACTCCAGTGAGCCGGATGGTGACGAATTATCGGTCTTTCAATGACTAACCTCATTTGGGAAAAGAATATTCGATGATGCGAGAAAGGGTCCAAGATGGCGCCCCTGGGAACACCAACATTCAAACACTGGATGAATGAAGAAGAAAAAAAAAACAGGAACTGAGATGGAATAATCATAAGAAAGATGAAGAACCAAGAGAGAGGATCTAGATGATACCAAAATGTAGCGTCCCTCATACTACCATCCTTTATACCAGGGGGATGGACTTCCACTGGAAAGGGTTTCTAAATGACACTTTCTTCCTTTCCTTTCATAATTTAAAAAATATTTTTATTAATTTCAGAAAGGAAGGGAGAGTGAAAGAGAGACTGAAACATCAATAATGAGAAATAATCAATTGCTTGGCTTCCTCCTGCATGCCCCCCTCCCTCCCCACTGCACTGGGGATTGAACCTGCAACCCAGTCATGTGCCATGACAGGGAACTGAACCATAATCTCCTTGTTCCTAGGTCTATGCTCAACCAATGAGCCACACTGGTCAAGCTCCTTCCATAATTATTTTGTCCACACATTAATTCAATATTTGGTCACATGAACAGTGTCCATTTGGAACATATTGAGAAGAGTTCTTGCTAAACTAACTACCCCCAAAAGCGTCTTTGCC
>NW_006296417.1:5260042-5294801 GCF_000327345.1 Myotis davidii | reverse complement strand
CTGTGTGTTGACTAGATTACAATGTTCTAAGTGACTCCGTATCTGATGCATTTTCCCATGAATGCTGTGATAAGGCTGGAGCTCAGGAAACAGGATTTGAGGAGTTCAGAATTTAAATCAAGATGAACTTTAAAATGTAGAATTTGAACCATAGTCGACTCTCTAATCCCAGCAAAGAAGAACCAAATGGCCCAATCACCTTGGACTGTGTTTGCAACAAACTTCTCCAAACCTGGGTCAGGAGTGGTTATTACTGTTGCTATGGTAACTTCTGAGCTGTGTGTGTGTGTGTGTGTGTGTGTGTGTGTGTGTGTGTGTTTTCTATCTGGCTTCTGCAGTTCAAGTAAGATAAAGGTTGCTAAAAATTCAGTGTTTTCTTCTAGCTAGAAGGAAAATGCATATCAAATCCTACTCTGAGGTCAGTGACTTTTTCCATATGTATTAAGACATGATGGAATTATTTAATTACCTTTGCTAGCAAGTTTACAGACAAGCATACCCCCATCGCATTGCATATCTGCAAATAAGATTATTTACATCCAATCTAAGGAGTGCTGACTGGTGTCATTGGAAACAGAAGCTGTATCAGCATTTAAATTCCCACTTTTCTGGGCAAAAACCCAACTGAATGATTCAATTAAGCCCTTTATGTTATATATTATCCACAAGTTCACAATATAAAGTGATTCTCCCAGTCTGAACTCCTGCCTTTATGATTGCAATTTGGTAGCAAGACAATTTCCAAGGACTATTTTACTTGAACTGCCATGAAAACGTGAGGCCGTCACACACTTTTTGATGCAGGTTTTATGAACGGCACTCCACAATCAACCATTATTTCAAGCACATGCAATAAATAACCTTCGTTATTCATCAGAGTGTAAATATGCATTTGTGTTTGCAAATATGGTGGCTTCCGGAGCAAGGCAGCCAGCCATCAGCAGCTCCCTCGGCCATTTAAGGGGCTAACAAATGGACGTCAGCCTCTTTAACTGGTGACTGAAGACCATCTCCTGAGTCGCTGAGACACCAACAGCTCATTCCTCAGCATGGACTCTGCTATCGCCCTGGGCTCAGTACCTAGGACTGTGTCATCGGCAGGCACTCCCCTAACACGTCACGAATGGACAAGAGTTCATTCCCGTCCCCTTGTGACATACGGAGTTGCAATTTTCTCCATCAGTTCAAATATGTCTTTATTTATTTCAGAGAAGAGAGAGGGAGCGATGGAAACATCAATGATGAGAGAGAATCATTGATCAGCTGCCACCTGCACGCCCCCTACTGGGGATGGAGCCCGTAACCAGGGCATGTGCCCTGGTCAGGAATTAAACCGTGACCTCCTGGTTCATAGGTCAACGCTCAACCACTGAGCCACATGGGCCGGGCCCTAATAATTTTAAAGGAATGTATTTTCTGTTTCTTTTGAAGATACTAATATTATTACATCACACAAAAAACAAATAAATAAGAAAAATTTGTGATAAAAGTCTTGGGGGAATCTCTAGGACAAAGATTGATTTGCTGCAAGGCTCTGAAATCTCTAATTTCTATTGTGCATCGTGCATATCAGAGAGACGGGCATAGTAGGTGTTGTTTTTCAAGTACTGGGCCACACAAGTGTTTTCACAGAGCTGATCCCAGGATTTGGAGTTTTAAGGGACAACTAAGAAAACTGTATCAGGATGAGCCAGGTTTTCCCTAGTTAGAAAACTCGGATAATTTCGCCGATAGCTTTGGTGGGCAGCAGCAGTTGGGGAAAATTAGATGCTCAACATCAAGTGTCCATTTTACCCAGAAATATACCCATTGGCTTTAGGTCTATCCTCTGAGATCACAGTTCCTTTGTAGCTTTGCTCCAAAGAGATCCAAGCTGTTCTTTCCTTGGCATGGTACCGGTGCCAGTAACGGAAGCCAGCTTCAACACATACCTGAGTGATGCCGATATGGGCTCTCCCATGGCGGGTGGACACTGGGGTTTGCTCATTTAGTGTCTCCTCCAGTGTTTCTGCGTGTTTGCAGCTCACATGAATGAACACGACACTCTGGCTGTTAGCTGACCGGTGCTTAAGTGGGATGATCATCTCCTTCAATAAGGCGCCTCTCGTTTTGTAATCAAAGGCTACACGGTATTAGCTGACTGTGCCACATCACCCCACTGACACGTACTGCTCTTTCCTGAAGTGAAGCCACTGATCTTTCCCATCGAGGCTTTGAGGAAGCCACGGGTTTCTCAGCCAGTAATTCAGGCCTCTTGCTTCTGTGGATGGAAGTGCAGAACCTCCTCTCTGTCCCACTCACATGACTGTATATTTTGGCCCATCATTCACACCCATTCACATTCTTTCGTTCATTGTGTTCAAGATCCCGTCTGGCTTCACAGGAGAGCATCTGATGAGCCTGCCTTCTGTATCATCTTTCTGGCCCCGGCTAAAAATGGGGAACAAGACGAGGGTGAGTGCAGGGTGAGCATGACATGCCTCTAGATTCATCTCCCCTCGTGACATCAATTCACTTAATTGCCCACCTCTGGGAGCAGATGTTCGGCTAAGTCCAGGCCCCTCCCAGGAGCTCGAATTTCACCAGTGCCATCACTGGTAAAGCAGGAAAGGTTTTATATACTCCAAGGAACTCTACAGAAGAATTCTTCACTTTCTCGTTATGTCTGTGTGTGTGTTTCTGTATTTGTGTATATGTAGAGTCAGTGTGCCTATGTGGGTGTCTGTGTATAGAGCGTCGGCCTGCGGACTGAAGGGTCCTGAGTGTATATGTGTGTGTACATGTATGTTTCTGTATATGTGTATATATGTGTGTGAGTGTACATAAAAGATTTAGGATCTCTCAGATATCAGAAGAAAAATGCATTTCTTCTTTTATGCACTAGCTTACGTTATGGGGGGCGAAATCTCAGAATGTCGCCTTTGTGACCAATGTCTGCAGCGTCTCTGGGATTTGTCGCAAACGGATCCAACTCCAAAGTTATCTGGAAAAATTAAGCTCTCAAAGAAATCCTGGCAGCCCTCTACCTTTTCCTGGATTTCTGGAAGCGATTTTGATTTGTGATCTCTTAAGTCCGTAACAATTTGCTATTTCTAATTTATTGCTTCATTTGTGACTGCTGCTACGGCAAGGTAAATTTATTCTGATTTGCACAACCTAAGTCCTTCCTCTGACAGTGACTAATTATTACCTGAGTTAAAATAATGAAAGTGTCGGAAAGTGTCCGAATGCAATTTGTTAGGAAAACATGTGGCATGCTGTGCTACCCAGTCCAGGAAGCCCAAGTGATCAGAAACCATGGAGAATTAAGAAATGTTTTTTTCCCCTCAAAGGTTATAAATCAATGTAGGAAATTTTAGAAACTTCTAGAATCGCAGAAAACTGAATTTGGCGGCACAATGAGGGCTTGTGGGTTCTTAAATATCTTCTATTTTTAAAACAGTAACTCTTTAAGGGAAGCCACCATCAACATCGCATGATAACAACATGAAAAAAGAAAGCAAACCAACATTTGGTGAATGCCGACTATGTTGCGGATGTCACTGTGCCAGGCACATTGCAAGTTTTATCTCATTTAATTTTCCTAACAATTCTTTATGGACTCATTTGAATTTGTTTTATTTTATTGCCCAGCATAAAGAGACTCAGAGTTTAGAAATTTTCCCAAGGACATAGCTGATAAGTATTAAGAGCTATATTTCCAACACCAATTCCTCCAATTCAAGAGCTCTTTTCCTCACACCAAGATTTCATTTAATGTTGATTTCATTTAATGTGTGCAAAAGCTTAATATATAAAATGACCCAACGGGCCACCCAGTTAAGAAGCCATATGTATGGAACCACATGTTTGCGTAACAGAGGTAATTATCAGTATTATTATTTTGTTAATCCTCACCCAACAACTAGTTTTAGAGAGTGGAACCGAAGGGGAAAGACACAGAGAGAAACATCGATGTGAGAGAGATACATCTATTGGTTGGCTCCCACACATCCCCTGACCAGGGCCAGGGATCAAGTGTGCAATGGAGGTATGTGCCCTTGACCGGAATCAAACCCAGGACCCTTCATTCCGCAGGCCGACGCTGTAGCCACTGAGCAAAACCAGCTAGGGCTAGAGCTAATTATTAAAACAAGGAGTGATAAATGCAGACCTGAAATGAGTAAGAGAATGTGGTAGAGAAACAAGAAAGCCAAGGAATTAATCATTTGTCTGGGAGCAGTGTCTGGCTCGAGGGTGGAGCCCTCCTGCAGCCCAACCTCTCTGTCCGGTAACTTAAGTCTCCAAATACGCTTTCTCTTAATTTCAGGACTCTCTTTAAAGACTTATGACCCACATATGTTAGCCATGTCAGGATTGCGCCAGGTAAAAGATGTACAATCATAATAATGATTATAAGAAAGTAAGTTTCCAAAAGGTGTTCATTTAAATTATTGGTATAATTTTTATGTGCCCAGTACATTTATAAAAAGCAGTAATTAAATTTTGACCAATTTAATCTATCTACAATATTAGCAATAAAGATATCTTTATGTTGGAAGCTGCTTTGTGACATTTTAAAACTGTCAAATTACTAAATATTTTATAAGTTAAGATACTTCTTACAAGGCCCATGAAAATATTGATGTTGTTAACTTAAGGCAATGCTTCAAGCGTATGCCACACTTTAAGTTAGACAATATTATAAATATATATATATTTGGTATATTATGTATATATACATATTTAATATATGTATGTATGTATAAATACCATTTCTCACTGTGGGAAAGTAAAAGTATTTTGTAAGTTTCACAACAGGAAATCATGGCTTCTTGGGTACCATGTTACAGGTACAGCCATCTGGAGGGATGGAAGATGGGGGTGCTTCCTTAATCAGAAGATGAGCTAGAGACTTGGCAGCTATGGCAGGGACTGGGCAATAGCCAGAAAAGAAAAGGGATGGGGGGTTTACTCCATTCCCAAGAAGGGAAGCATTCTAGGACTTGACGAGAGTAGAGGAAAGGGTAAGTTACAACGTCCAGGTGTAAAGACGTTGAGGTTTCCACACGGAGGCACTGGGAAATGGAAGTCAGTGTCACATCTGTTGAGTAGTAGTTACTCACTGTGCTCCAGATGGGAGTGGGACGGGAAACCAGAGCCCCCTGGCGTAAGTCTATGACACCTTTTGGAACGTCTTTAGAATCTTTTTGTTGTTGTTGTTGTTAATCGTCACCCGAGGATATTTCCCCATTGATTTTTAGAGAGAGTGGAAGGGAGAGGGAGAGACAGAGAGAAACATCGCTGTGAGAGACACACATCAATTGGTTGCCTCCTGCACAAGCCCAACCAGGGCCTGGGCCGGGGAGAAGTCTGCAACTGAGGTATGTGCCCCTTGACTGGAATAGAACCTGGGACTCTTTGGTCTGCAGGCTAACGCTCTATTCACTGAGCCAAACTGGCCAGGGCAGGTCTTTAGAATCTTGACGGCAGGCATGGAGAATGAGGACAACCTCACTACAACAAAATCTTCACACAGCAGCCCCCGCATGGTGGGCTCTCAACCATCACTAACGGATTAACTGACCGATGGGATGGAGGAGGTGATGAGTTCATAATACTCTCCTCTCGCAACAACAACATACAGGACTTTTCTTAATTCCCAAACATGTAAAAGCCATATAATAAGACGTAACGCATGCGAATGTAGTAAGAAAGCACTGAGCACAGCCACAGAGCAATGGAATATAGTCAGTAAGTGCAACTTCCTGCCACCTTCCTCTCTTGTGCCAATTACTATATCCAAGATAAACTTTAGGCATTAGCCCACCTGGCCAGTGAAGCTCAGTGGTTAAGCATGACCCTAGCACCAAGAGGTCCCAGGTTCGATTCCCAGTCAGGTGTGTGGGCTCGATCCCCAGTAGGGGGCATGCAGGATGCAGACAATCGATGTTACTCTTATTGATGTTTCTATCTCTCTCTCCCTCTCTCCGTCTCTCTTAAAAACAAAAAATTAATAAAAACATACTTTACAAAAATGTAGGAATGAATGGAAGACAGAAGAGCTCCGATATTTGGCAGTATAGTGAGATTAAGAGCATACACTAATGGACCCTGACGGCCTGGGTTCCATCCGAGCATTGCAACTTATCAACCATGTAACTGCCATAACCACACACTTTCCTTTCTATTACCCCTGGTGCCATGGAAATAACCAACGTACCACTCACTTCACACAGCTGCAGGGCTGGAGGAGAGCACGCATGTGCAGCCCTCTCCACAAAGCACTCCGAAAATGACCACTGATGAGAGATTTTATTGGCATGTGAAGCGAGCTGCTCTTATCCACTTGCTGTAAGTAAATGAGGCTATTTTGCATTGAACTACCGGGAAGGCTGCAAAGGGCTCTCTAAATGAGTGGCCATTTAATTATTGTCTAGAGGTATGTCTATAGAGAATGCAAACCATGGGCTCATACAGCCATGGGAGGGACGACGTCGGGCTTCGAAAGAAATATCACATCCTTCCTTTTTGAGTGGCATCATCAACAGAAACTAACTGGACAGCTGTGTTATATTTAATGTGTCTGAGCATGCTGTGTAAAATCTGCGTGAACACTATCACATCTATTGAATATTTCCTCTGAGAGCAGGTCTTATTATTAGATTATATTATACAACATGAGACCAGTCAATAAGTGATTTTTTTGCCAATGGAAATACCTGTTTTTAAATTACTCCAAGACCTTCTTTGGAGGAGGCTAGGAAAAATACGCCCATGAATCATAAAATTGACAAGCCCTGGGGCGGAGTGGGCCTGGGAGAAGAGATGCAAGAACAAAGATAAATGTGCACACAGGTATGCAGAGTACAGGGAGAATTACAGATAAACCGAAGAGGTAGCGCTTGGTTGACTGGGACAAGGCAGAATGGGACGCTTAGAATGCAAACAGAATAATAAAAAAATATTAAAGAAACAAGCATTTGAGAATAAGAGGGCAGCCTTTACTACAAATGTAAGGAGAGGGGGGGAAAAAAAGGTGACTCAATTGCATAATTGAGATTTAATTAGGCCAAAGAATGCTAACTTCTCACTCTTAACACTATGGCTTTTATTTTCCAATTTAATCCATTTTCAGCCACAAAGACGTGCTTCTTTTTTCTTAATCTCCTGTCATCACCAGTGACAGCTCACCTGTTTTAAAAATATCTTGACCCGAATAAGAAAAGCCCCTTTTGAATTAATTACTCCTCTCGGGAAAGTGAAGGTGCTTCCCTTAATTCAAAGTTAAACTTGCAAAGAAAAAAGAAAAAGAGAAGAAAAAAAAACCGCCCAGCTCACAGCTCTTCTTGCTGATGGAAGTGTCTAATAGGAGAGGAGAAAGGCTTGCATGCAAACATTAAAATACCCGTTTTGCCTATAAAGGTTTGTCCTATCTCCCAAAACCAAATTCTTCCGCAAGATTGACATTTCCGAAAGGAGAGAAGGCAGACAGGTGAACCCAGATCAGAATGGATTTTGCCAACCTTGCGTCTTAAAGGTCAAGGTGGCTGCAGACTCTCCTTGTGCTTTAGACTAAGGCTCTGATTTCGTTGCCGGCGTTCAGGAAATGCCCGTGGACAGAGGAAGGGAGCCCTTCCCTTGTTCTCCCTGGGATGAGATGCCTGCAGCCGGACGCCTGTGTGTCAACGGCAAAAATGACTTCCTGCCATGTGCTCCATTCTTCCAGAGCTGGAGGAAGGATGTTTAATTTTTTAAATTTATGAATTCGGGACAATCCTGGAAAAAGCGACACATGAGATCACCTTGGTCCCAGCCTGCGCTGCTGCCGCCTGCAGTGGCCCACAGTGTGCAACGTGTACGGCTTCTGGAACGACGCGGCCCCTCCTTCCTGTTCCCACCTACCAGGCCATGGCTCGCTCTGGAGTTTGCTCCTGAAGGACTTTCCAGATCAGGCCAGAAGGGCTTGCGCGCTTGGGAACCAAGAAAGCCCGCGGCCATCATAAGCTGATGTGATTTCACCTGCCCTGGCTCTCTCTACACCCAACCTTGGCCTCACGATGAGCATTCCCGGCCGCTCCTGCCTTTGAGGAGCCCACATTCAATGAGGGAACCCCTGGAAAAGGAGGAAGTTAGGTCTTCTATCCTTGGGGGGGGGCCTGAAATGTTTGTGTAAAAGTTCCTAAAAGTACCACCTTCATATGAACAGAGTCTAAACTTTGGCCTAATTGCTCTACAGATGTGCTCTCTCTACACTGTCACACAGGTGAGTTGAACTCTTAGGAGTTTTCTCAAATATTCAATAAGCCAAGATGGCATACTTAGGGGTAGGGTGTCCTGAAACCCATCACTCTTTTAAACTATTACAAAATTAGCCTGGCCGGCATGGCTCAGTGGTTGAGTGTCAACTTATGAACCAGGAGGTCACAGGCCCGGTTCGATTCCGGGTCACAGTGCATGCCCGGGTTGCAAGCTCCATACGCAGTAGGGGGAGTGCAGGAGGCAGCCCATTGATGTCTCTCTTTATCTGTTTCTATCTCTCTCTCCCTCTCCTTCCCTCTCTCTGAAATCAATAGATATATATTTTTAAAAAATGAAGTATTACAAAATGACACAAGACTGTGTGCCATATTACACATATGCAGTATGCAGTGTTCCACCCTGTACATGCTATTCCACACTCACACGCCCACACGCAGAGAAAAGCATTCTGTGTTTCTTGAACTCCAGTGAGATATAAGCTAGTGGAATGGAATGCTAAAAGGGTCCTCAGGAATGACCAATTATAACCCCGTTTTTGAAATGACTTAGCAGGGCCTAGTGGACTCAGAGGGGCGGTCCGGGGGCAGAGAGCTGGTTAACGCAGAGCCATTCCTGGGGATGGAGCCCGGTCCTCCCGGGTTCTGGCCCAGCCGGCTCTCGGCTCCTGATTTTCAGCAGCCACTGATTCTCCGAGGACTTGAGATGCTCCGAAAAAGTCTTCAACACCATCAGATCGCACGGAACAAGCACGTGCAACTGAACCTCTGGGGTTCCTGATCCTTGACATTTAACACCCCACACTGAGGAATATCTCTGACCCATCAGTGCTGCATCTGAACCCGAAAGAAAAATGTTTATGTTTGTTATTAGACATCTCCGTGCCTGTCTCCCTGGCCTGCTCTGGGAGACATATGCCTCCACCGTCGGCTCTGTTTCCTGTGTTGAACCCAGGCTCCGTCTCCTCCGATGGCCCCTAATGGAGCCTGACAGTCGTAGAGTTAATCTAAGCTCCGGTGTCCGGGTTTCACCTCGAGGGAAACAATCGCTCCCCGGAGGGTTCGGGCTTCTGGCAAAGCTATATTCCCCGCGGGTCCTTCCCCGGCCAGCTGGGGCGCCTTTGCCATTGTCCACCCAAATGGACACCAATTAAGTCAACTGTTCCCCAATTAGAGTTCTGCAGAATTCCTCTTGTTCGCTTGCACTCCGGCTCCCAGGGAGGGTCTGTTTTAGGAATTAGTTACCCAAGGAGGAAAATAAATAAATAAATGGCAGCCCTTTCCTGTAACCGGATCCCCCTGGGTTTCTCCCGCGGCCACTCGCACAACATGATCCTGGGATATACGGTGACTGCTCGGTGGCTCTGAGGTTTATCATCTGTATAATCCTTCCCCCGGCCTGTTCTCCGGGCAGGGCCTGGGCTCAGGGCCCCTGCTCACCCCAGGGGCACTCCAAGGAGCTGGGCAGAGGCGGGAAATCTCCTCTTTGTACCAAAAATGTGGGTTTGCTTTGAAGAGATGAAAGCCGGGTGTTTTGCTTTCTGGAGGAAATGCCCCTCTACTCGGACAACCGACTTGAAGGCAGATGTGCTCTCGTGATGAAGGATTTTGCCGAGCAAGGCATTTCCCGGCAGCGTTTAAGATGTCAATCAGCGGTGCTTGAAACCGCGCCGGCTGTCACAGCTGGGTGACACGGGGGCCGAGGCGGGAGGCTCCTGAGAGTGTGGACGCTGTTGACATCGGCGCGCGCTTGTTTGTGAGACACAGTCAATCACAAATAATATCTTCCTCCCAGAACCCTATTTATTGTCATATATTTTTAAGCATGTGTTTAGCGTGTTTATTCGGTATGCTCGCAAGGAACAAAGAAAGCCATGCGGCTTAGAGCCACACGTGTCAGAATCTCCGTGCACACGCCCCCCTGAGATCTCATTAAAATGCAGATGCTGATTTTGGAGACCTGGGGTGGGGCCTGCGAAGATGTACTTTTCCTAAGTTCTCAGGTGATATTGGGCTTCATATCCCTCAGTACAGTGTGAGGATCAGAGTCTAGATCAGCCGTGGGCAAACTACGGCCCGCGGGCCGGATCCGGCCCGTTTGAAATGAATAAAACTAAAAAAAAAAAAAAGACCGTACCCTTTTATGTAATGATGTTTACTTTGAATTTATATTAGTTCACACAAACACTCCATCCATGCTTTTGTTCCGGCCCTCCGGTCCAGTTTAAGAACCCATTGTGGCCCTCGAGTCAAAAAGTTTGCCCACCCCTGGTCTAGATTGATAGGTGAATTGATAGGTAATGAATTGATAGGTAGTTAAGTTGATAGGCAAAATATGCATCTTTCTCACTGGACTGGGTCCACGTGGACAAAATGAAGACTTGCGTGATGTGTTCAGATATTTCAGAAAAAACAACTTGTCAAACTGTGGTTGATTTCTCTTTCTAGCAGCACAAAATCATCTACATGCTCATTCCTTCATTCGACACGACTGACAATGTGTAATGTGTGTAGCATTTGGCTATGTGCTGAGATACGGAAGAAATATACTGGAAAGCTCTCTGATCTTCACACCAAACACAGGAAATGCAAGTTCAGTGTCTACAGATGTATCGGATCAGTTGCCACCTACGCACCAATCCCCAAATGGCAGTGGTTTAGAACCGCTGCAGAGTGGCTGTCGCTCCAGTGTCCCCAGACTCCAAAGGCCAACTGGGCCTGGCCTTGTCCCCCTTGGGCTCAGAATGGGCAGCACCGCAGTCGCCTGGGTGGGCTCGATCCCCAGTAGGAGGCGTGCAGGAGGCAGCCAATCAATGATTTCTCTCTCATCATTGAAGTTTCTCTCTCTCTCCCTCTCCCTTCCTCTCTGAAATCAATAAAAATATATTTAAAGTAAATGTTTTTTAAAAATAAATTAGAAAATAATGAAAAGCAAAAAAATGTCATGCATAATCAAATTAATAAATGGATACCTATTTTAAATGGCTTTTCATCTTGATAAAAGCAACATTAATATCAGAGAGTAAGATCTGAAACAAAAAAGCTAAAGGCCGGGGAGAAAATGCTATGTTATGGGAAAGAGCCCTCTAAAAGCATAAGATGACAATATATCAATGATCGAGGTAGGTTTTAAATAATGCGCTTCACGCCTACAGCAGGCTGTGAAAGGAATTCTTCAGCTTGTCACAAATCACCCACAATCCCACCGGCTTCACTCAACAGTCAGATACAATAACGTGAAAATTCATACCTCCACGCACTTTGCAGCTAGACGCCCCAGCCTCACACAAAATGCCAACGATTAGTGGAATGAGGCTGACTCAATTTTCCCGAGTTCTATTTGTTTGGAAAGTGATCAATAAGCCCTGTATGAAAGGAAAATTGACATCTACATTCGACATCAAGAAAGACTGCCTGAGAAGCTGGTTCTGTCTCTCAGAGGTCGAACCCAAATAAGAAAAAAAGGAAAAATACAAGAATGTCTCAGGCCTGTGTTTGCAAGAGTCACACACCAATCATTCATCAGGCGCCCGGTGTTAAGAAATAATGACTTCACGCTGTGCAGTACCCGTGGCTGTTGGTTCTCTCCTGTCTTTAGGTTCATGCATTTCTTCGCCTTCTCTTTCCTTCTCTGGCACGGCTCTCGCCAGCCACCTAATGCTCTGTTCTGGGCAGGGTTCCAGGACGGATGTCCCTTGCTATTCTTCTCTCTGGTTGTTGTCCTAAAGAACTAATGGCGTCGCATTATTAAAATATCATTATTCTCTATGGGGAAAAGTATGAGAATTGCTTTAATTTATTTATTAATTTTTTTAATGAGGCCACCTGGAGAAGGACCCAAAGAACTTGTAACTTCTGTTTCGGATGATGGAAAACACCCGGATCTTGGTAGGACCCAGCATCCAACTTTTGGGGCTGTGTTGAGAATATCCTGTCGCTCTTCACCGGGAACTCACTCCTGGTCCTAACTGATACCCGTGGCAGAGGTCTCACATCAGCCCGAGGGATGCAGAAGGGATCTTTCTTGCCTGATCCAAAGCAGGCCAGCCTGAAGCATTTACAAGAAAGTTTGTTTTTAAGAAATTTCCAGTCCAATTATACTGTCCCCAGAGACGTGAATAGTTCAGATAGCATCCAGATAAGCATCCACAATTTTGGGAACTTCATAAGAAAAACAGAACTAGCAAGTTTTTGAGGCTTGGCCTTCCCTGGCTAAAATAGCTCTTTCAGGGCGAGGCCGGCTCGCCTGGTGGTCTCAGGACAGAGGTTCGAGCCGGGAGATACTGAGTGTTTTGACTCCAGCTTCCTTTCTCACTTGATGGGTGGCCTCAGGAATAAAGCGAGAGGCAGCCTCTGGGTCGGAGACAAAGGGGCAAATACTGATCCATCGCACGTTCTTTTGGAATGCACGGGTGTGATGAGTGGGGTGGGGCTCATGGGAAGTCAGGGGAGGTGTGCACACTCCCTCCTGACGCAGCCCCTCGCGCCTCACTGACCTGCAGAGTCTCAAGCTCCCAACACAGTGCGCATGCTTCATGGCCTCTGGTCAGTTGCACCTTGACTTTGGGAGGGTCCGTTTAGACAGATCAAGATGGTGACCTAACGTTTGCTGATATCATTAGCTAATCTACATTGGTTTCAGAGGATACCTTACTGAAGGTCTGCCACATGTATCAAGGTCAAAGAAAGTACTTTTGATTGGAAAAAAACAAGAGAGATCTACTTCAGAGAAATACTACAGAGACGTGATATGATTCCAGGGCAAAACAGTTACTGAGTTCTCCCTCTACCCCCTTTAGTAGTAATCCCTGGTAGCTACATCACTCTACGGCAGGGGAGTGGAACATCCGGCTCATGGGCCATATAAGGCCCAAGAAATCATTTGGTCTGGCCGTGCCAAGGTATTAGGGGTGAGCCAATTAAATGTTTGACCAGATATAGCAGGCTAATTTTTAAGTTGGTAATTGTCGATGGTCTGCAAATGTTGTTATAAATACCCAAATGGCCCTTGGCAGAAAAAAAGGATCCCCGCCCCCTGCTCCAGGGGTACATATAGCTTTTAATAACTTAGGCTACAGGTGATTCAAATCAACCTAGTGTAAACAGTACATTAGAATTGGTTGACTTGTAACCACTGGAGAGCCCCCAGGTACAGGGAGAAGGGGTCTGATCACAGGCTCACCTCCACTTCCAGGTGACTATCTGCCTGTACACTTGGCTTAGCCAATGATGAAAAAAAAATGGCCACAGAGTTTCAGGACACACACCCAGACAAAGCATTATAAGGAGATGCATCCTTGACTGTCCTCATGCAATGTCCCAGGTTCCACTGTCACTCGATCAATATCCCATCAATACCCTGGAATCCATCATGGTGGCATGGCAGTCAAAAGTAGGCTGATAGTCTTGGGCAAATTAAGACCTCACTGGGGTTGAACTCTGAGTCAATCCCACTCAACTGCTGACTGCTACCAAGTGGGGAAGAGAGACAGCAGATGCTGAGGAATCAGCAGTCTTTCTTATAATGGCCCCTTCTGTATGTAAATAATTTGCATGTGTGGTTAAATGATTCATTCAAGATCCTGCAGTGGGTCTGTGCGAGTGCCAAGATCTTTCACCAGGAGCAATTGCCAACATTACTCCTGGCATTAGAGCGTTCTGTCACATCACAACAGACTGTCCACAGAAGTAGACTTCACCTGTGCTGGTAAGACTCTCCAATCATTAGCAATGGGCAGGGCTATTTTTAAAACATCACTGAAGACAAACCAAAAAAAAAAAAAAAAGCAGTTGGAAGGAGAAAAAAGATTTTCAAAGATTCAAGTCCAAGGTCTCCCCCTGGCTGTCTCTATGAGCCCCAGTTCCCTCATCTGTACGTTTAATGTTCTCATGTTCTCTCCTGCAGGTGCTGAGGGGTTAAATAAGGACATGTGTGTTGGTGCCTAGCTTAGTGTAACATGTGCTGGAGTGCTCATCAGGAGTCTGCTCTCTACTTTTACTCCTTCCATCTATAATAATAAAAGCATAATATGCTAATTAGACCAGACAGCCGAACGACCTTCCCGACATCTATCCGGTCAACCTTCCAGATGACCTTCCGGACAAAGCCAGGGCTGTGAGGGCCAAGCCCCTTGCACAAATTTCGTGCATCAGGCCTCTAGTCCTTCACTAACAGGTGGTATGTATGAAGGTGTTAAACTCTTCACATCAATCACTATTTCCCGAGAAAAACCACTTACAGTGCTTCCTACAGTGAGGCGCACACTGATTATTAGAAATTGGGCAATTTTATCAGGAACCATCTCAACTGGGCAGAAATGCCCACAGTGGGAGGAGGTGAGGGCGGTTCCCAGAGCAGACACACCCCTCAATTGGCCTGATTCACCATCTGGGGAGTTCTGCGGTGGGGGAGGAACTGGGGGAGCTGGAGGATGAGTTTTTACCCAGGCGTCTGAAGGAGGGTAGATGTGAAAATGTAACCTGAGGCCTTCCCCAGGAAGTGCTCACACTCGGGCTCCATCCTATGAGACCTGAAAAACAGGGGCGCCAAGTCCTGCACAACCAGACACCAGTTGGCCCAGATTTCCCCTTTCTGTGTTATTTACAGAAGCAGAGGCCCGATGCACGAAAATTCGTGCAAGAGCAGGCCTTCCTACCCCTGGCTGCCAGCACTGGCTTCCCTTCGGCACCCGGGACCCTGCCTTCCCTCCTCCAGCCGCCTGCAGGCACCCGGGACCCTGGACTGGCTTCCCTCCAGCCCAGCTTCACCAGGAAGGACGTCGGTCTAATTAGCATATTACCCTTTTATTATTAAAGGTTCATGTATCAATCCAAGGACGGTTTGGTGATGAACTATGCAGGGGAATGGCACGTCCTAGCCCCTCTCCCATGAAACCCTCTGGTGGAGTCATACCGTGGAAGAGGGAAGCCAGCCAGCTCTGGGCAATCTCCTGTTTGCTTATCCAGGGCCAGTGCACACGGAGGAACCCCTCACAGACCCATTCTCGCTCTCTAAGCCCAGCAGCTCTGCTGTGTACGTATCAGCTTGTGCCCCTTTTATCCCGGGGGGGAGGGGCGGGAAGGCAATGACTCTGAACTTCAGTTTAAGTGCCCTCTGCAACAGGTTCAGAGGCTAAATGCCGTTTCTCTACCTTAGCCGGCTTTGGGGCATCTCAGCTCTGTAGGAAATTTGCTCGGGAAATAAAGATAAACACGGGCTTGACAGAAACGGCATAAATAATCAAGCCTTCCACTATTTACATAGAAGCCAGGTGCAGCTCATGGGTGATTGCTTCGTACTTCACGTCTTTGCTTTTCCCAGAAATTCTGATAGCTGTAGTGGGGCGGTTTGACATCACCTAGGAATATCCCGCATATAGACCTTGAAAAATAACCAGCCCCAGATCAGGTCTGGTTAATGTGGAGGGAAAACAGGATGGAACCCTAAGGGGAACTGTCGTCAGAATACCTGACAACTGGCGTTTCATAACCCATCTTTGATCAGTTTCCCAAACATCATAACATAACATGTGTGTATTCCATCACAGTTTCACGATAGAAAGTCTTGTAATTCTGGAACTGGAAATGTTTCATGGGAAGAAGTTGGCGAGGTTTTCAGCCTCAGTGTGCAATCCCTAGACACCCAATTTCCTTGGGACCCATTCAAAAATTCTCAGCCACGCGTGAGAAATACCAAGTTCCATATTAGTTGAACATCCATCTTCACAGCAACATGCTATTCCACTTATTAATTCTGTCGGCCACAGATGGTTTCATTATGTGTATTTAATTTCAGGGCTCGAGTTAACATACACTAACGTGTGCAAGAAATACTCAAGACATCCTTAACCAAAAAGCAAAGACTGTGTAATGGTGTTGGAGAGCCTGCTGGGAGCAAATCTATTCTAAACCGGCTGGGGAAAATCTCTGAGTGTGTGCGTCTGAGTGTGTGCGTCTCTCTATTTGCGGCGAGGTGGAGGGTTGGAGGGGGAGTGAGATACTAATCAATGAGGCTGTAATTTGCAGCGGCAGTTACAGTGATCCTATTTTTCGCACAATAATTGCCACATGTGGCCGGCGCAGATGTCCGAACACATGGGAACACTTCTCTTTCCGGAGGACAAATGAAGATTTTCACTTTGTTTGGTAAACGTGTCAAGATTTATCACTTAGTCATGTGCCATACATTAGGGTGTTTATCAAATTTGGCTTTCTGCTCGCTGGTTATGTAGTTCTATGATTTCAACAACATGGCAGTGATGAAATCAATGTTTCCTGCCTTTAAATTTGTCTCAAGTCTCAGGGTGGACTGTGGACAGCAGAGAAGAGCCCAGCCAGTGTGGCTCAGTGGTTTGAATGTTGACCCATGAACCAAGAGGTTGCTGGTTCAATTCCTGGTCAGGGCACATGCCCGGGTTGCGGGCATGATCCTCAGTAGGGGCCATGCAGGAGGCAGTATTCAATAATTCTCATCACTGGTGTTTTATCTCTCTCTGAAATCAACGAAAAGACATTAAAACACACACACACACACACACACACATGAGCTGAAATCCTGCCGGCCAATGACATTCCCATGCTCCTGCCCTCTGTGTCCAGAGGCAGAAACAGGTAGAATAACCTTGTCAAGTAATCTTTGACTAAAAGAGTTCCTGGCCACTGGACTTCCCAGTTTTTTCCTACGGATTGAGCCATAGTGTAACTTGAAAATACAACAGAATTGAACAGAATATTAAACTTCCTCTTGTGAGCTACACATGAAAATAAAAGATATGTTCTGAGGAGGCAGTGAAAACCAGTTAAAGACAAGCTAGGAACGAATATACCTGTTCCATCGAAGGACAAAAGAAAACATTTCAGGGAGTTGCAGATCTTGCCTCTATTTTAAAGACAAGCCAAAACTCTGGCAGCAGAACAGGACTCATACAGTTTGGGACGCCCTCATTCTGCACCAGAAACTAAGCTGACGTGAGTTTCAAAGTCTTCGGCAAGTCGTGTTCAAGCCACAAACCGTGCTTTCTAAAGGAACATTAACACACAGCACTGGTCGTGGAGACCCTGATTTACAGTTTAGGAAAAGGCGAATTAGTCAGAGGAAGAGCAGGCTTCCTGCTCCCTCGGCAGCACAAGGAAGCGTAGGGCTGGTGGCAAAGACAATGTTGTGGAAATGTCTCTAGATCTAGCATGCTTTCATTCTCTGCATCGTCCTAGAAAAGTTTCATCTCACAGAAACGGAATAGAGTTTTTTTAAACTTACTGAGAGGGAGAGAAGTTTTGTAGGATGGCGAAAAGAATACTGCCCTGTCTTGTTCCGTAATAGTTTTCAATATGAACGTCTCTTTCCCCACTGAGATTAAAGTCACGGAGGCCGAGGAATTCTTTTGCTTTTCTTACATCTCCTTGCAAATGTGCTAGGCACATAGTTGATACTCTTTCATGATCTGTTGCTGGAATAACATAGCCATTTTGTTAAGAACTATATGCCCATTATTTAACATGGAACCTGGGGTAATGCAGGAACTCAATGTTCGTTGAGTGGATGAATGGCTGAGAGCTGCCAGGCCAGGGCACAGAGTCATGGTCCATCGCCAACCCTGAGGATGGATGCCTGTGAGCGGTTATGCGCATGCCCACAGAATCATCCAGGTCCTTGCCCAAAAGAACTCTCCTTCCTGAGACCAGACTTTCCTGTAGATGGCTGACTATCTATCACTGACAAGTCCCTGGCTGCGGCTGGAACCAGTTCCAGGCGGTGGTTCAGGGCTGGACACTCAGTTTGCCTTAAGGAATCAGAAAGGCTGCAGAGGGCTCACTGCTAATGGCCAGTCCGAAGCCCTGATGGCAGATGCTTTCAGGAGGAGCGTGCCTGACAACTTGCTTTACCCTGCGGTGGCTCTCTGGCTCCGGCAATGACGACCTGGGAAATGCTGCCCGATGGCACGGGCTTGGCGAGCTTCTCCGAAACCCAGGAAAATTCTTTTCATGTTCTGCTTACTAGGAGGCTGATAAGTGGTTCTACCTTTAGAAAACAGCACTCCTCGCTACTTTATAAGAAAGGAATATGGTACAAAGAAGGGCTGCATGCTGAAACACTGCTTAATGCAACGCACAGCGAGGATTTTAGGACAATTAATGATGAGATACTACTTCTTATTTTTTTAATCTTCACCCGAGGTTATTTTTTCCATTGATTTTTAGAGAGAGTGGAAGAGGGAGGGAAAGCCAGAGAGAAAAATCGATGTGAAAGAGACACATTGATTGGTTGCCTCCTGTAGGAGCCCCAACCAGGGCCCAAGCCTGGGGAGAGGTACATGCCCTTGTTCAGAATCGAACCCAGGACCCTTTGATTCTGACACTCTATCCAGAGCCAAACTGGCTACAGCGAGATTATTCTTAAATATCTGAAAAGTGTGTTTTCACTACTACAAAGAAATTTAATTTTCTCATGTTTGCCCCACTATGATGTCAAAAGAAATATCCTAAGATTGGTATAGGTAGCAATCATCTAGGAAAAGAGTCCTCAAAACAATTAAAAAATTCCACTAATAGACTTTTAAAATAGTGTACAGTAGAGATTGGTGGAGCTAAAATTAGAAAACTATTTTTAACATTTTATTAATTTTTTACCCCCATCCTACATCCATTCTTTATATAGACATTTTTAAAAGCCAAATACACAACCTGAAAGTGTGTCTGCACCCCTATGTTCATATCAGCATTTTTACAATAGCTAAGATCTGGAAATAGCACAGGTGCCCATCAGTAGATGAGTGGATAAAAAAACTGTTGTACATCGATATAATGGAATACTATGCAGCTGTAAAAAAGAAGGATCTCTTACCCTTTGAGACAGCAGGGAAGGACCTGGAAAATATTGTGCTAAGCGAAATATACGCCAATCAGAAAAAGACCAGTATCACATGATCACACTCATATGTGGAATCTAATGAATAAAATAAACTGACCAACAAGAGAGATCCAGAGACACAGAAACATGGAACGGACTGACCAATCTCAGAGGGAAGGGGGACAAGGGAGGGAGGGGGAGGAATGGGGAGAGATTAACCAAAGAACTTATATGCATATATGCATAACCCATGGACACTGACAATAGTGTAGTGAAGGCCTGGAGGGGGGATGGAGGTGAGGAGTGGGGTGGAAGGGGTCAATGGGGGAAAAGGGAGACATCTGTAATATTTTCAACAGTGAAGATAAATTAAAAAATTAACAAATGAACAAACTGTTAAACAACAAACAATGAAAAGCCACCACCATCCTCACATTGTCCTTTAATGCTAGTGGTTTTTCCTGTTCGCGTCTATAACACTAATTCAAGAGATTTATATGGGTCTTATTATTTTAAAGTTTCATAAGCTGTTCTTCGTAAGAGTTTATAACTGGGAAGTTCTATTGGGACTCTGTTTCAAGGAACTAAAACCCCCGTATTATGTTTTTGGAAGCATTAGCCTTTTTGTTTCTTAAACTCAAAATAGCCATGTAAAATCTCCATGGAAGCCATAAAGCTGTCTCTCTCTGGTGTATCCCCAGGCAACCTCCCGGCACAAAAGCCTGACCTCTGGCCTCTGGGGCCAGTGGCCTAGGCTGGAGACCTGGCCTGGCTCTCTCCTGAGAGCGGCTGCCCGCCGGGAGGATGTGAGAAACCACAGACACTGGGGCTTCTAGCAGCGCAGTCTGGGCTCTGAGTATCCAACAGGTTCTAGCTGCACAAGGAACAAGGCTCAGAGCTCATTCTCCAGGTAAGTGGATGAAGGAAAAAGTCAGCAGGACCCATCTTAATTCTTTAAAATTTAAAAGCTAATTTTGTGTCTTTTAGTCAATTTCCTGCACAGGAAGGAAAAATTTATGAACTGCCTTCTGGTGTTAAATGGAGTGCTAATGGGGAAGTACAACAATCCAACAGGTGCTGAGGAGATAGATAGAGGCATTCTATCAATTTTCATCGTGATGTCTTACAAGTGCATTTGTAGAGTGAGAGCTCCTTCTCCACACGCCCCCTCCTCCCTTTGAATTTATTTTGGAAACCTAATTCCGTCCGAGTAAGAAAATGGCTCTTCTGTATTATTTTAGAAAACAGAATGCGATAGGGTCTTATTTAGCAATTCTTCCACGGAAATGTTACTGCACAGTTCTAAGTAACGGAGAGTACATGGGAACAATCATTCAGCTTTTAAAAAAATGCTGAAGACCAACGCAGCTGAAGGTTTGAATCAGGCTCTGGGAGGAATTTCCTGATGCACAGACCAACTCTAACCCCTGAGCATTTATAGACAACGCACGCAGGCGCACTAGAAGAACTCAGAAGACACGATTCTCTTCATCAGAAAGGAAGATGTTCACTGTTTCCCAGCCTGCATCCTACCTTTGGTCTTCATCCCTGAAGAAATGAAGCCTGATTCAGCTGTCAAAGGGAAAGTTCTTTATGATCTTATGCAAAGGCAAAGCCCAATAATTAGTGGCACTCTCAATAAACTGATTTAGATGGCCGCTTGCCTGGATCCGATGCCACTTAGAAGAATAAAAGAGAGATTTCTTCTGGAATAAATGTTGTTTAAAAGCACATAGCAGAGCGATTTATTTTTTCTGCAGAAGTTGTTTCACTGATAAGGCAGCCCCACAACCGACTCTTCCTTATTTTCTGTACAAGCCACTTAACCCCATGTTCTTCCTAATAGAAAGATGGATGACCTCCGATGAGAACCACTAGACATTTGAGTAATCCTGTTTCCTTAGGGACTTCACATGTGTGTGTGTGTGTGTGTGTGTGTGTGTGTGTGTGTGTGTTTATTTAGAGGAAGAGAGGAGGATAGAGAGATAGAAGCATCACTGATCAGCTGCCTTCTGTACCCTCCTACTGGGGATCGAGCCCACAACCTGGGCATGTGCCCTGACTGGGAAGTGAACCAGCGACCTCCTGATTCATGGGTCGATACTCAACCACTGACCCACGCTGGCTGGGCTTTTTTGATGTAATCATTTAAAATTAGTGCTTAAGGAGATTAATTAAAAGATTATCTAACATGATTAGATTCACTGTGGATTTGTTCATTTCCCAACTATGAAAAGCTAGGTTTCAAACAGTAAAACACTAAAGAAACACACACACACACACACACACACACACACACACACATACACACAGAGAGAGTTAGTCCTTAGAAAAAAATTTTTAAGGTTTTTTTTTTCAAATTTCTAACCGAAGTGAAAAACATCAAGCTTACAATGGAAATAAATTCACTCAAGTAGGAGAAATTTGAGAAGTAATAGCCGTGGAGTATAAATTACATGCACACACATAGACACTGCCACACAGATGTAAATAATGTTGCTTTAAATGGACCATAAAGTTTAAATTACTTTCCACACCAAGATTATAAGGCCAGGAAAACAGAACAAAACAAAACAGAAAACCCCGGCTAACCTTGGTTAAAATAATACGGTGACCCTCAAAAGAAAAACACAAAAGTAGTAGTAGTTGTTAATTTAATGGCTGCCCTGGGTTTTCATAAATATATCACTTCCACTATTAAGAATATCATTAGCTTCTCATTTCCCAGAGCTCGGAAACAAGAGAAGTTAAGAGTGGCGTCTTGGCCATCCACCTGCATGGGTCTCCAATTGTTACTCAGATGCTATAAAATCGCCGTTAAGACTTTTATTCATGAGGACATAAAAACATCAGGATGGAGAACCCAGTGAGGCCCCACTATTCTTTTGGATTTGGATCAAAACACGTGATCAAAACTTTCTACACCTTTGGCCCTCATTTCTATAAAATAGCAAACCATTACATGAAAATCATTTTAATCCAATGAACAAAATAAACTCACAAACAAAGCAGAACCGGAGGCATGGATACATGGGGCAGACTGACATATGTCAGAGGGGAGGTGAGGAGGGGGACAGGGTAAAGGAAGGTGAAGGCATTAGCCAAAGAACATATATGCATAGCAGATGGACACAGACAATAGTGTCGGGTGGGTCGGGGGAGGGGGGTGGAGGCTGGGTGGAGGTGGGCCAAGAGGGGGAAAATGGGGACATCCACAATAGTGCCAACATCTATTTTAAAATTTTAAATAGAAAAAATCATTAAAAATTACAACGTAATCACATGAGGAAAAACAGAAAATGGAAAAAAAAAGTGAAAGAATGCAAGGAAGAGACGGGGGAAAGCAGAATTAATCTGTGTTTCTCGAATCAATCTGTGTGTGGGATGATCTCCTCACATGCTTATACACACAAACAGGGAATCAAGTTCTTCATACTGTTTTGCAACCAGATCTCCTGCTTACTATTATAGCACACGGATAACTTTTCATGCCATTCCATATACTTTTAGATAGCATTTTTGATGCTTGGAAATAGTTCACTGTAAGATTCTATATTTTCTTCAAAAATTAATATTTCTACAAGTCTGAACTGTTTACAAACTTTTGCTATTATACATACTATTGTAATTATTACTTTTGAAGTTAGGTCTTAGTCGAATTTTCCCCCCATGGGATAAATTCCTCAAAGTGAAATTTCTAGATGGAAGTATTATTTCACATCACTTTTTATCAACCCAACAGAAGGTTTCATTAATGAATAACAATTTCAGAAAGTGAAAATTAAATTATTTTAATTCAAATGTTTAAACCTGCAAAATTGTATCTATATCATAAATGTTCTGATCAGTTTTCTGTCAGGGTGCTGGTCAGTTTCTTACTGAATGTAAGACTGTCTTCATTTATAAGGGATATTACCTTTTGATGAGTCGAATATTTTGAATACTCTATGCGGGTTGTATTTGCCTTGTCCTACTTATAGTGACCTTTAACACAAAACATTTTTTTCCTATTGTTATGCTATCTGTTCTTTTGGTGTCCTGCTTAGGAAATACTTCCCCTTGTAAGAAATGTAAACACTTATTGAAGGAATAAATTTTAATCATATAAAAATAATTCTTCATTCATTTTATGTGTTTTTTTTCTCTTTGGTTAAACTGGAGATGTCTGAAATTTATTTTGATAATTGATGCAAAAAAGAAACCTCACTTTAATTTTTGCCCAATCATAACCACTCAGCCTAACAAAATTTAGTGAATAATTCAATCATTTTCAATTGATTTGAAATGCCACCTTTATAACATGTTTTTTTAATAGCAACATGCAAAAGAATCAAGTCAGACATTAAAGTCTGTGGATGCAGAAATTGTCCCATTTAAAAAATATAAATATATGCTTGTTCTTTTTCTGAACTGTATGGTCCTTAGAGAAATTACTTGGTATCAATTAGAAAGTTAAACTACCTTTCACAGCTTAAAGTTCCATCCTCTACTATCAAATAATGTTAACTGGGATTTCTATTATACAAATGATACTTAGAATCAGGGGCGTCAACGGAACTCTACCCAGTGAAAATGCTACACATCTCTGTTGCACAGCAAGGTATGAAAAAAAGGTCTGAATAATATCAGCTTGAATGCAGTTTATAAACCTTTACTTACGTGTGTGAAAATACAAGACTACTTTATCTCTGACGAAGCATTAGCGTCCCTGACAGGAAAATTTCAATGAAGACTTCTTGGTTTACAACTTGGCAAAGTCGCCCTTTGAGACCCATTTTTTCTCGGCCTGTAAGTCACTGGAGCTCAGCGAGCACTGTGTGGTGGTTGTCGTGTGTGAAAATATTTAGATCCGCACTGGCAGTGTTTCCCCAGCCTGCCAAGTACAAGCAACCGCCGAGATATTAAATTGTGCAAAAACATCACAAAATATAAACGCAGGGGGAAAAACAACCTGAAGTTACTACTTCTCCCTAAGAGTCTGCGTGCTGAAAGAAATGACGGGCAGCGTCTCTGGAACGTGCTCAATAACACATTTTTAAATATACAATTATTAAGACAGTGAGATTTAAGGCAGTTTCTAATGAGATGCCTACTTAGGGGAACTAGCTTTCTTTTTTTGTGTGATTTTTAAAATCTGTTTTAATTGATTTTTGAGAGAGAGAGGAAGGGAGAGGGAAGGAGAGACAGAAACATCAATTGGCTGCCTTCTGTATGCCCTCCACTGGGGATGGAGCCCGCAACCCATGTGCCCTGACCAGGAATCGAACTAGTAACCTCTTGGTTCACTGGCTGATGCTCAACCTTTGAGCCACACCAGCTGGGTGAGAACCAGCTTTCTTAACAATTATTAACAATTTGGTTGAAATAGAAAATATTTAGAATTTTCCTTTTACCACCTCACTTTTCTAGAAAGTAAACTATTTATTTCAGGGAAGTGGAGGGTTTTTGCTTATTTGTTTACTTGGATAAGAACTGTCTCCAGATATGAGCCTGGTCCCATGGATGCTTCTGCCCTAAGTGTCCTTTTGAAGAGTAAAAAGGAGGAAGGATACATGGGCTTGGGGTGGGTGGCGACCAGATAATTTTCCCATCTGTTTTATCACAAATGAAAACGCAAAGCTTTCATTTTCCCATTCCCTCGTGTATGATAAGCGACTTCTGGGATATCAAATTAGAACCATATTAATTTGTGATGATTCTAATACAGTCTCCTGGTAACAGAATTCACGGAATGTACTTTCTCAGAAGCTGCATCGCTTAAGAGGTAAAAAGGGCGAACCTGGGCCTGCCCACTGGAATCCCTCTCCCAGCCGTGCCCCTCAGAACGTGTGCGGTGCAGGAGGGAGGCTATTTTCATCTCCCTGGGCCTCGGTTTGCACATCTGCAAGAGGAGAGTAAAACACGGTGTCCACTGGGTAAGGCTGTTGTGAGACATGAAAGGAGCGAATGTATTAAAGTCCCTGAGCGGTGCTGGGCACCCCACAGGTGCCAGAACAGGTGGAATTGTTGCTGATTTTAGCTCTACGTCCCATAGCGTTTAACAGTGACTTTTTAAAAAACTTCTTTGCAGTTATGAAATTTGACAGCACCAATGCAATCAGACCTAGCTGTATGATTGGAATAGAAAATTAAGGAGTTTAAGGCCTAGCTGGTTTGGCTCAGTGGATAGAACATCAGCCCATGAACTGAAGGGTCCAGGGTTCGATCCCAGTCAAGGGCACGTACCTTGATTATAGATTCCCCAGCCCTGGTTGGGGTGCATGCAGGAGGCAACCAATGGATATGTCTCTCTCACATCGATATTTCTCTGTCTCTCCCTCTCCCTTCTACTCTCTCTAAAAATCACTGGAAAAATATCCTTGGGTGAGGAGTAACAACAAAAATGAAATAAGATAAAATAAAGGAGCTTTAAGAAAATGACAGAAGATTAGAAGCCAAAGCTAAGTCTCTGATTTAATAGCAGTGACCGAGGTCCTTGTGTCCCTTTGGTACTCTCTTGGGCTCAACAAAGCCAGCAAGTCATCATGCCCTTGAATAACCGAAATAAAGTCCTAAATGTGACTTTATGGGTAACGTAAAAATGGAAATCTTTTTTCTTTTCTTAAAATAATACTAAAAAAAGAAAATAAAGCAACCAGGCTATCCTTTATTCTTATTTAACCAAAAGATTAGTGCAGTGGGTCGCTGGTTTTCTTCTTCTTTTTTTTTTTTTAATTTTCCATTAAGCAAGTTCTTTTAAAACAAATTTGAACTTTTCCCATCCCAGTCATTCCCACGGACACTTGGCAAAGAATCTTGGATAACTTGCAAATCTGGGATTTTTTCCAGGCATGAGTAACTTGTTAAAAAGCCACCATTTCCTTAATTCTAACAGTAAATAGAGCTCACATCCACATAAATCCTGTGGCCCACTGGGGCAAGTTTTTATATGTGTGTGTGCAAGTGTGTGTGTGTGCGAGTGTGTGTGTGTGTGTGTGAGAGAGAGAGAGAGAGAGAGAGAGAGAGATCTTTTTTTATTCATAAAACACTTGGCTTCTCAGCATGTCTGTTTATATTCCACTTCTTAAAAATAAATACACACATTTATGCCAGCTGAGGTTAAAAGTTACCCGTTTTCCACTGCCTGCTGTGTGCCAATGATTTTCTGATGGATGGATTTAGAATATCTGGTTAGAATTCTTGAGGAGTGTTTCTCCTCTATTTATTCTATTTTTTTTATAGAAAGCGGATAAAGCTTAATTACCATGTAATTAGAATACATATTTCCATAAAATTTAATTTTATTGGAAAGCTCAAATAAATATTTTCAAGGCTTCCAGGGAAAACGAAATGCTTCATTTTAAACTCAAGTAACAAAGTCAGGGCTGTTGTGCACAGGGATGGAGGAGGTTAGTGAGGAAACCTTTCTCAGTCACTACTCAGAACAAATGGACTCCTCAGTATCACTGGGTAGTAATTATGGGAGTTTTCCCACATGCAAGATTTTGAAGCCTCTGTACTTTCAAGTCAGCGTTACCTAGATTTGCTTTGTAGTTATCTTTATGAGGCGGCAGAGGGGATGTGACACTCCGCACAGTCACACAGTGAACCGGGGACTAGGACCTGTTAGGAATGTCTCCGTGCGTCTTCCTTTCACAGGGATGTGTCCACAGCACAATCCTCTCTAATTCTCTTTATCTGGGTAACAAACACATCCCTCTCGTCTCCGCAGTGCTGAGCCGGGTATATTTTGATAAAAGGCAGTCCCAGGAGATAGCGTGCATTTCCTGCTTCCGGTCAGATGTTCCCCAAGAATAACTTTTCTACATATGTTTTTGCATTTTTGATCACAATCCCAGCTGGAATCGGGAAGTTTGGAGGCAGCATGGAAATGGAAAAGAATTGCAAGTCACAGCAGCGTTTTTTTGTGGCTTTCAAAATATTTAATTTTTTAGTGGTCCTGAAGGAACAGAAAAAAACAACTGTATCATCTATTATCCACTTAAAAGCATGCTAGCACTTCATTTCCTTATTCCAGATGCGTTTTTATTTAAGGGAATGAAGACACAGTTATATGGGAATCGGAGATTTCCCAAGGTCAGAAACCAGTGACAGGGAGATATGGCATTCTTAATTGAGGGAGTACTTGAAGCACTATTAGGCATCATCACTAGCCTCGGTTACTTCTTATGCCAATTAAAAAAAAAACATATAATAGTATAACATCTCTAATAAATGTATTTAAATAGAGGAACAGAGAAGAAATAAACTCAGTTGCCTCAAAAGGCTTAAAGATGAATTCTAAGCATTGTTTTGTCAGGCCATTCTAAAAAAACCCCAAAACACTCAGTTCTCTGAGCTTGACTTGGCTTTTCTGTCAATTGGTATCTTCACTTTACACACAGGGTGTCCATTGCCATTAAGCTAAAATGTGTATGAGGGGCTTAGGTGGTGTCTGGCCTGAAAATGTGCACCCCTTTGCTGGTCTTCCTTCCTCTTCTGCCCTCCCCTCAGAATGTGGGCCTGACACTCCTTAGCAAGCTGGGACGCTCAGAGACTCAACTGTGCCTATCAACATGGCCCTCCCATAGCCTGGGACCAGTTCTGTGGGCCAGTAAGACCCAGATCGAACCAGATCAGCCAAAATTCAGGTTTTTTCCTGCTAATCTGTACTACCACTGTTTACATTATTAATGTTTCATTAAACTTAGACAAGCTGCTTAAATAAAGTATCACTGTTTGTTTTGCTTTTTCTTTTTTAGAGGTACCTTTTCTATGAAAATTCCGAGTTGGATTTTTGTTTGTTGATTTTTTTTTGTATGGAAGGAAACCCAGTATTTACTGAGTATCAATTATGGCTCAGGCTTTTCGCATACCTTCTCTCATTTAAATATTTATAATAACCCTTTTGTAAGATGAGAGGTTGCGATTTAGAGGTTTAGTAAAGACTAGGAAGTGGTGGATTAAAACGCAAGTCTTTGGGGTCCATAACCATGTACTAAGTGCCTGCTATGTGCCAGCCAGCCAATTCCTGCCAATAAGGGGCGTGGTCCAAGAGTTCTCACGGTGAAAATGGGGGGAGTGAACCATGGAAGCCAAGGTGAGACGAGGCGGAGATATGGCAGGGAGTCTGTGTGCTGGGATGCACACAGTGTGACCATGGGCAGTCTTCTGACCTAATCTCTCTGGACCAGGGAGAGATGGCCAGTCTCGATGGCTACCACCTAAGTGGGAGGACAGAGACATCCAAAGAGAGACAGAAGCCAGAGTGAGCACCTGCTGCCAGGTGGCACCAAGAGTCCTCAGAGCCCAGGTGGAGTTGAATCCTGCAGCGAGACCCTGAGAATTCCTTGCCACATGGCGAACTGGCTCCAGTCTCTCCAAATACCCTCCTCAGAACATAGCCCAACAGTTTCTGTTACTGAATTTCTTGGCCCCTTACTTATATTATGACAATTATGTCCTTAACTTTCTTAAGAGTATATAGCTGAGGTTTTTTTGTTTTGTTCTGTTTTGTTTTCTGTAGAAAAAGGAGATTAAAACATTTTTGAAAATATACTTTTATTGTTTTTAGAGAGGAAGGGGAAGGAGAGAGAGAGAGAGAAACATCAATAATGAGAAAGAATCATTGATCAGATGCCTCCGTGCATGGCCCACACTGGGGATGGAGCCCACAACCCGGGCATGTGCCCTGACTAGGAATCAAACTGTGACCTCCTGGTTCATAGGTCAACGCTCAAGCACTGAGGCACACTGGCTGGGCCTTTAAAAAAAATACATCTTTCTTTTGAGATAGTATGTCCCATACATTCACAATGCCCATTAGACTAATGTATATACATTTCCCAAATCCTGGAGAGAGGTTGAATAAAGGGGGAGACTGAATATTACCTTCAAAAAATACTTTAGTGAAGCACAATGTATCTACCAGTTTTCATGGACTGGAACTCAACTGTAATTAATTAAAAACTATTTTTGTCAAATGAGCGCAGCCACTGTGCATTTTTAGCCTCTTGTGCTATCTTGCTACCCTTTATATTATCTCCAAACTATTTTTAAACCAGGTATTATTAGAAAAAAAAGAGAGCCAACCTGGGTATTCATTAGGTTAAGATGGATGAGAATAACGTGCTATCCTCAACAGATGCCCCACTTAGGCATAAAAATCTAATTCTATTTAATTTCGTCCCTGGCATCCCTGCCTTCTCCTGTCAGAGCGAATCAACCTGACTGCTAATTTTTGAAGCAAAACCTCTGTGATCATTTCCCTGGTGATTTAATCCAGATCTAACCTCGGGCCTTTTGAGGTTCAAGGTCAATGACCCAATTTATTCTGCCATCAGCCTCTGCATGGGTAACCACTGTTATTCCTCACAAGGCTTTTACTGCATAACCGTATGCAGTGGGTGTGTAGTGTCACCAGATTACATGGGCAGCTGAAGGCGATTTCAGATCGCCACTTAGAACAACTTGGCAAGAGGTTTTGGAGGATCTGGCCGCGGATAAACAGAGGGAACAGGGTTTTGAGTATAGCTTTTGCCTCTGTAAGCACAAGCCAACAACTAAATTATTTGCCTTTCTCCAATGTGAAGAAACTTGGTCCTTGGCATCCTCACCAATTGTAAACGAGTTTTAAAAAGAAATCCTGGCCAGGCCGATGTGGCTCAATGGTTGGGTGTCGACCTGTGAACCAAGAGATCACATTTTGGTTCCCTATCAAGGCACATGCCTGGGTTGTGGCCTTGATCCCCAGTAGGAGGCACGCAGGAGGCTGCCAATCAATGATTCTCTCTCATCATAGATGTTTCTCTCTCTCTCTCTCCCTCTCCCTTCCACTCTGACATCAATAAAAATACATTAAACAAACAAACAAAAATAAATCCTCGAGCTTACACACTCCAAGCAAATGTGTAAAGAAAATAAAAGGCAGGGGTAGCATGCTCAATGTTCTTAGAGATGAATGAACACACCCGGGCTCAAATCTGGGGGCCTTATTTCATCTTTTTTTGAATCAACTAGTATCTTTTAGTCTCCTTCATAGCAGTTAATACATTTTGTGAATTTGCCTTCATGTTTTAAATAACTTTCCCTCCCCTGGTGTCCCACCAGCATGTCTGCAGGGAGCAGCTCACGTGTTGGAGAAGCTGTCCTTAAGTAAAGGAGAGATCCCAGAGATGGGGGGCCCCACGCAGGGAACTGCTGCTCAAGGGGCGCACTGGCCCCAGGAGGGGTTAAACTGGGTTTCTGTGTCAAAGATGTTGAATGAAATCGGGGGTAGAATTGTTAAAATTGGAAATGACCTATTTAACTACATGCATGTTCCCGTGGTTGGTATAATAAATACGTCCAACTTTCTAATTTTCTCGGCATCATTTATGGTACACTGTGATGCCGAGTCTTTTCAGCAATGTGTTAGCGAAAAAAAGAATCTGTGTTATTGGTCTTTAGAATTCCTTATGTTCTTTATGCTTTCTCTTTCTCACGCTCAGTAATAATACAAGGATGGCTTCAATCCCACTGAGGCTTAAGGGAGAAAAATAATGGGGTGGGGATTGCTAAGAGAAGATAATTTATTTTGGCTCCATCGCAGATCAGAAACAGAATGCATAGTTATCTGATCATATAATATAATATAATGCTGGACTGTACTTGATTTCCTAAATTTCATTGCTGTGTGTGCATGATTTGATTTCTCATAAAATTACATACTTAGAAAATCACCTTATAATTTCTATTTCACCCTTCCTAAATCATTCAGTCATCCTATAAATCTAAGGAAAATCCTAAAAGTTATTACTAAGGAAGGTTAACTCATATTCCCCACATATGATGATTATACTTTTATTAATAGGACATGAGTAGATCTTGAAATTCATTTATGTGTTGCGGTAAGGGGCATGTTTTCAAATGCCCTAAACCAGAAATCTACAGATTAGGCTGAGTTTTGCTGAGCAGTCAGCCCAGAAGCTATTGCAATGTGTCCTAATGAGAGACTTGTTAGCATGAGACCTACATGTTTTTAGTTAAAGGCTCCTAACATCTATTCAAATGGATCCTGCCTTTAGAACTTAAAAATCTATGCCCTCAATTCTGCATTTAACTGTGGACAAACACATGTTTTAGCTAAAATTCCACCAGACTTGGCATAAATTCATGTACTTTTTTTCCTGTTTTAAGAGTATTTTATTTGTAGAAAATTACATTACTTCCCTTTTTTGGATATATGACCTTTAAGAAAAGGTTGTGCTGTGTATTTCAGCCGCCATGCATTGAGAAAATTGCATTAACAGTAAAATAATATTCTTACTGCCAAATACACAAATATTCACGAACAGCAGTCTTATTCTCCAAGGCCCCATGCCTCATCGTGCTAGCGTGGCCTCCGTAACTGAAGCCTGCTCTGAAATCCATCCACCTCGCTGTCATTCACAGCATTCTGATTCGAACCAGCTTGGCATCCACACTGGCTGGATGACCCCTTGCCCCCACCCTGGCCTTCCTCAGTTAGCGAGGCCTTCTCAGGGACCTTTTGTCCTGGGCTGACTGGCGGCTCTAACCACTGGGATGCCCTCCATGATTTTTTGGCCAAAAGCAGGGGACTCCCACAAAAGCAATCCTCTATGTTAATATAAAATAATACTAATACACCCAGATATGCACACTTTACATTGTTCTACAAAGAATGGATAGTCTATAAATGCAATAAGAAATCTGTTTCGTCGAGTTGGCATGGATCAGTGCGTGAGCATCGACCTATGAACCAGGAGGTCAAGGTTTGATTCCTGCTCAGAGCATATGCCCGGGTTGCAGGCTTCATGCTCAGTGTGGGGCATGCAGGAGACAGGCTACCGATGGTTCTCTCTCATCACTGATGTCTCTCTCTCTCTCTCTCCCTCTCCTGGCCTCTCAGAAAGAAATGTGTTTCTTTAAAAGGTGCACTGTTTGGGGAGATGTTCTGTTAATTTCTTATGGGTCTTTTTTTTATAAAGTTGCAGAGGAACTAGTGTAAATGCTGAGGATCCCTGTATGCCTAAAATCCGACTTGTTTTACAGGACTGACATTCAGTAGTGTTTAGTGAGGATGTAAACAAACATTATTTCTCAGTCTTAACTGGAATTACTCTAATTCAATGAAGAGAGGAGTGATCATTGTCAAGGATGCTATTTTGTATGATTTTCTTTGGTAATCAATGAATTCTAGTCAAGTCTTTTAAAGTAGCAACTTCGATCTTTTTACAAAAGTCAGAGAGCTGCAGTGCTCTGGGGAACGTGCGCATGCGTGTATGCGTGAGTGCATGCATGTGTGTGTGTGTGTGTGTGTGTGTGTGTGTGACTGGATGCTCTCACTTCCCTTCCCTGTGCTGCCCTATCTATGACTGGGAGGGTCAAATCCATGGAAAGTTCATTCCTGGGCCAACTCTGCCAAATTTTATGATGTGAATTGATGTCCACTAAGGTTTAGAACAGCAGACCCTGATTTTAATTCCCAGATTGAACTAGTCTACCATGGTTAGGGTGAAAGGCCAGTTTGTACCCATTAATTAGACCAATTCATCTCAATCTACTTTATTGTATCCATTTTAGGGAATATTATCCAGATATAAGTATGTTTGGATAAAGAAATGCTGTAAAAATCCAGAAATATAATGTCTTCATGGAAAATAGACACTGACTAGCTAAGTCCTACATTTAAAAAAAAGATTTAGGATTTTAGACAGTTTTGTCTATGAATTCTCGGTGGTGATATAATAACTTTATGGGAAACAGCAGTGGGCAGATTATTCTATGGGCACAGGACCAAAATATTAAAATCAGTTAGAAGAGTCACATGATTTTGTTAAGGACTATGGCAGGCTGGGATTCCGGAAAATAATTTGTCTTACACAAAGACTCCACAGTATAGGCGTTCCATAAAGTATTAAATCTCAAAGCAAATTAATTCATGCCTATCACTTGAAATGTTTACAATTTAGACATTTAAATATCAGAGTTCCATGGAATGGTATGAACAGGTTGTAGAGATTTGTTAATTTGAAATTCCATTTGGTAACAGATGCAATAACTTGTCTGGCATTAAAACGGAGTTTAAGGTAATCACTGCACTCGCTCTTTTGTTCTAAGTGCTTTACAATCCTTAATTCACATAAAACATCTGTGAAATTTAGTTAGGAGTGTGGTGAGTAAAATTTAATCCCTGTTTTTATACCCGCATGTTCTAAACCATTCTTACATGCATTTCAATCTCCCTAGTGTGAAAAGCCCATGTGGGAGTGAATGGGAAAGCATCCTCGTGGTATTAGAAACCTTGGGGGCAATAGAAGACGGATGTGCTCATAGAACTAAAATGATGCCCCATAAAGACTATTTCCCCTGTTGGTTTTGACATCCATTGGAGGAACAATTGTAGAAACAAATGAGGAATCGGAGATCATGTCTTTGGCCAAATATGTCTTTGTTAGGCAAAAGCTATTGTTTCTCTTTTCTGTGCTAAATGAGCTATAGGCAAACTGGAGTGAGTTACTCGGTTGTGAGGTAGCAATGGCATGAGTGTGGCACGTGGCTGCAATTCATGCCTTCTAGATGCACTGCAGACAACCCTAACCAATCAAGATCTTCCCAGTGAGCCCCGAATTTGCTTGGACCCCTGCTCAGCACCGTGCTCCGGGCAGCCATGGGGAGCGGAGCATAGTTCCACACCAGAGGGGACCTTTCGGAAGCCCCTTTAAGTGAATCGGTATCCAGGGTACATATAATAGAAAGCACACTGCTAATAAAGCCATCAGGGAAGTTAACATGCAAGATGTTCCAAGTAAATCTCCACTCCCCAGTTACTGATCTGGAAATATTCATCGAGCACCTCCTATTTGTAAGGCTCAGGGCTTGACAGACACTGAGACAGCATGCATACACATGCCCGCACACACACACACACACACACGTATGCACGTGCACACACACTATGTCATTGTTTATTTATGTCCCACCCACTCCACAAAATATTTGCGATTGTTTGTAGGTATTTACACATTGGTATGTGTATGTGTGTATATACTATAGAGGAATAAATCCAGAATAAAAAATAATGCAGGAACTCCTGTTCAGGAACAATGTGGAGAGGGGAGAAGTTGGGGTAGCATGAGCTGAACAGACAAGCATGTCTTCCACGAGGCATTGTAAAGTTGTTGGAAGTAAATCAAACTTTTGGCTTCAAGTTTACTTCCCAGTGATCAAAGCAAAGAAAAACACGTGGTAAGTTAGAGAGACATACTGGCTAATAGGCCACATGTTAACAGCAAACAGGAGAGACTTTCCAGATCCTGAGATGAGAGGGGAAATTTTGCCATGGATTCTCATTTAGAGAACACTGTCTGCTGAGTGGGAAGCCTGCCAACATCCATACAATAATATTACCATGCTCAGTTGGATGTGACAGTTCTTCTAATAGTCCTCGAAGTACACCAGTGACCTGCCACCCATGTAAAACAGTAACAGCAAGTCTGTAAAAGGTAAAAGACTGCGGGGGGAAATGGAGCTCTGTTAGGCTCTTGCATGTCCCCAGAGTGGAATTTAGGAAACTGACATTCACACCGAGCTCCACGGAGGTGGGCATTCTGTGAGGGAAGGTGGTGGTGAGTGGAAGCTGGGGGCGTGTACACCTGCTCCCACTCCTGACACAGGGAATGCTGTATTTCATGGG
>NW_006296417.1:5258227-5258688 GCF_000327345.1 Myotis davidii | reverse complement strand
GATGTAATAAAGGCAAGTACGGTCTGACCAATATTTCCATTTCCTATTTCTCTGCTTCTCATTTTCTGCCAACGCAGCAATGAAGTTTGTTTGTTTGGAATCCTGAGCAGGAAGAGACTAGGGAGACGATAAGAGGACAGAGATGTAATAAAGGCAAGTACGGTCTGACCAATAGGAAAAACCTTTTCCTATTTCTCTGCTTCTCATTTTCTGCCAATGCAGCAATGAAGTTTGTTTGTTTGGAATCTTGAGCAGGAAGAGACTAGGGAGATGATAAGAGGACAAATGCCTTTCATGCCTCAAAAATGTTGTCCTGCCCAGCCAGTGTGGCTCAGTGGTTGAGCGTTGACCTATGAACCAGGAGGTCACAGTTCCATTACAGGTCAGGGCACATGCCCGGGTTGCGGGCTTGGTCCCCAGTGTGGGGCATGCAGGAGGCATCTCTCATCATTGATGTTTTT
>NW_006296417.1:5236161-5257128 GCF_000327345.1 Myotis davidii | reverse complement strand
GAGAGGAAGGGAGAGGGAGACATGGAAACATCAATGATGAGAGACAACCATTGATCAGCTGCCTCCTGCACGCCCCACACTGGGGTTCGAGCCCCCACCGGGGCATGTGCCCTGACCGGGAATCGAACCTGGGACCTCCTGGTTTATAGGTGGACGCTCAACCACTGAGTCATGCCGGCCAGGTGGAATTGTGCTCTTTTCAACTTCAGTGGCCTATCCATGCTCGGCAAACTGCGGCTCGCGAGCCACATGCGGCTTTTTGGCCCCTTGAGTGTGGCTCTTCCACACAATACCACGCGCGGGAGCACGTACAGTGCGATTGAAACTCCGTGGCCCATGTGCAGAAGTCGGTTTTCAGCCTGGGCGAGTCTGTTTTGAAGAATTACTGTTGATATTTGGCTCTGTTGACTAATGAGTTTGCCAACCACTGGCCTAAGTTCATCAACAGGCAAAGTGGGGATGATGCAGAGAAACAGACAGACACAAGTGCAGTCAAATACTTCCCTCCCCAGACGTGCTCCGTTTGGCTTTCCCCGTCCCCTTGCGATCCACATATCCTTGAGACCGGCCCAATCCAACTCCGAGAGCAAAGCCGGAACTCCGAGAGAGGCCAGGGAAATGTCACCGCAGGTAAACAGTGTAAGGAACGCACAGATTTAAAACCTTATTTATGCCGAGATTTATTCAGTGAGCTCACTTGGAATCTAAACACTGGAACCAACTATTTCTTCGCCGGTCTAGTGACTCCACGGCTTTGCTACTTTTAGAAGGTAGAGCTGCTTTACTTACAATTCAGAGCCACGTTCCGCAGGCCTGCATGGAGTGGTAATAATCAAACCCCCACACAAACACAGGCAGACCCCTGAGTAAGTGGCTTTTAGCTGTGCCTGCAGCCCAGCGAGGTTGAAAAATTGTCCCCAATGAAGCCTTGCCAACACAAAATTCCTCTCCCAGTAGCCCATTAGTTTTGGCTTCTTTCTTAAAATAACATGCCCGTAGGGTATAGACCTTTGGGAGTGGACACACCTGGGCAGCCATATGAAGACATTTTACCCTGACATTCTAGGCGTTCTTTTCCAAGGATGCTTTCTGATGGACTGTTTGCCTCAATCTGGGCAGGAGAATTTCCTACAAAGTCAATCATTGAACGGGGAGGAAAAAATAAAACAGAAAACCTTTCTCTAGATGCCATTCGGGCTGAAGTCAACTATGGGGACCTTTCACAGACAAAGTGGCACAAGTGGCCCAAACACTAACACTATGATTCTTACCGCTTTTTTCTCGAGTGTCGTCCCTTGTCAGAAGCGTCACACTCTGGATGGTGCGTGAAAGCAGGGGTTTTATACTGTGGGGGGTGGACTCATGGAGGTTCCTCTATCAGGGGTGGGGAAGGTCCGGCCCGGGGGCCGTATAAGGCCCTGGAAATCATTTGGTCTGGCCCTGCCAAGGCATCAGGGGTGAGTTAATTAAATGTTTGAGCAAAGCCAGCAGGCTAATTTTTAATTTGATCATTTTGTATGGCCGTGGGTGAGGTTATAAATATCCACATGGCCCTTGGCAGAAAGAGTGCCACCCACCTGTTAGGGCATAGAAAACTGCCACATCCCCAGTGAGCAGTCACCGGAGCTCTGTGCCTACAGACTGCATGTTCGAAACTCTTCTTAGCTTTTGTTGAGAAAAAAATAATAAATGACCCTTTTTAGAAAATACTGAATAGTGAAAGTGATTTCTTTTTGGAGTCCAAAACCACTGCTCTGTTGATTTTGTTCTGCCCAATGCCTAGCACGTACTGGTCATTAAGTAGATGCCCTGTCAGATGGTTGAGAAATGTTTGATGTCGCCAAAGTCACTGAGAAAGTGGGGCAGATGCAAGTTCATGTTGTATGACGTGTCCACAGTCCCCTTCTGGTCATGCCATTGCATGAGAGGGTCATAGGACTTGTACCAGACAGTTTTAGGCGTGCGGTCATAGGACTGTCATATTTAACTGCCAGTTAGCACATACTGACACTAAAAAGATGTTTGTTGTTTATCTGAAATTCAAATTTAACTGGGTGGCCTGTATTTTATGTGGCAACCCGGTATTGTGGGGTAGTTACAAGAGATGAAATTTTTTTAAATGTTTTTGTTGATTTTTAGATAGAGAGGAAGAGAGAGAAATATCAATGATGAGAGACAGACATTGATCGGCGGCCTCTTGCATGCACCCCAGTGGGGACTGAGCCCCAAACCTAGGCATGTGCCCTGACCCAGAATCAAACCCATGACCTCTTGGTTCATAGGACGCCATTCGATCCATGAGCCCCACTGGCTGGTGCAAGGGATGAAATTTGCTTGAAAAGAGTGAATCTGTAAATTCGCTTTTGGTTACGGGAAATCTGGGTGGTGGACTTGACTGTGAAACTTGAAAGTGGCTGATTTGACAACTCTGTCTCTTAGTAATAGGGCAAAAGAAAAATCATGACACTACTGAAGCTTCCATTTAAATGGTTTTGGCTCTGCTTCTGTCCTAAAGAGAAAAACAGTGAAATGAGGTCAGATTGAGTTTTTGAATATCAACCATCAAATCACTGATCTTACTGTTCTTTTCACACAGAGAGACGTAACGAGTTTGTATTATATATACATGCACACAGCCATTTACTCTACTGGTTGCATTTCAAAATTGATCCTTGCCTGGAGCCTGCGGGTAGAAGTATAATTAAATCATTCATTATAATATATTCTTCAAATATAACCGCAGCACTATTACCAAATAAAACCTGGTCCCTAAACCAATGTATTTTACATTATTACTTCATCTCGCAGACTTTTTACTGTACAACTTCTTTACAACTTAGTGGGGGTCTTTCTGAACCTAGCAGAAGGGTCGGCTATGGAGGGAGGGACAGTGTGAGAAGGGGTCATTTTCAAGAAAATTTATTGGTTCTTTGAAATACAGATTGAAGGAATGTGTGACTTTGCTTGAAAATAATGAAAATATATGTGGAGTTTTAAAAAGTACCAAAACTGTTTGGATTGATTTGAAGCTGCTTAAAGGTGGGGGGAAAGCAGGCTTATCAACCTTGAGAATGTTTACTAATGTTTCCTAAACTCTGACACAGGTCCAACTTTCTGGTTTAGCCCTAATATTTACAGATTTTCACACTTTGTTTAACCCTAACTTTGTCTGTTTCTCCATTTTGCCGTAAACCGTGTTCTCACCCTCCATGTTACTAATTCTGGCTCAAACATCTAAGGGGAGCAACATCTGATGCTCTGGGAACCTGGGGCGGGGGTGTGGGGGGGGCGGTAAGGGATGCCAGGTAGTTCTTCGACCTTTATTTCTGGGCTGTTTCTATGAGGCTGTTTCTGGATTTGCATTTGAATCCATAAACTGAATCAAGACAACCATTCACCAATGAGGGTGGGTAGCACCCAATTTACTAAGCGTCTGAATAGTATGAAAAGGTGAAGGAAAAGTGACTGACTCTGCTTGAGCTGGACATCCATCTTCCTTGGACCTAGCGATCCTGGTGCTGAGGCCTGAGGTCTCAGACAGGAGCTTACACCGTAGGACTTGGACTTGGACTTACACCGCCTGCTTTCCTATGCGCAGGTATTTACCCTAATGCATTGGTTCTGTTTCTCTGGAGAACCCTGACTAGTACAGATAAGCACGTCAACATTTCAGTGACTCAACACCAAAACGTTCTCAGCCACCTAAACTCACTCTAATCAAACTCGCAACTGGGCAGATCTTTGGGGCAATGGTTCCAAGCACTAACTCAGGGATCCAGACACAAGTCTATGTACTTGACCACTGTCCTCCCCAGCTGACAGGAGAGAAAAAGAGGGACCCCTCACACTTCCACTCATTGGACATTTCATTGGACAGAATTAGCCACGTGGCCACTTAACGTCAAGGGGGCTGGGAAACAGTCAGTTCCATTGCCTGGCCTTGCGGGAAAATGGAATATCTGGGAACGTAAGTAACACCACTGCCATGCTCACTTGATACTTAAAAAGCAGAATCAATCTTTCTCCCCTGCCTGAGAGTTCCCCAGGTCCTGAGTGAAGTTTGACTGCTCTCTCTGGAAGAATCACAACCCCGTCCCCCCAATCTCTCCCTCGCCCCATCTGCTTCATTAGAAGCTACCTTCCAAAGCAAAGCCTCCGTGAGAATATGGTATTACATGACACTGTAACCTTTTTCCCCTCCAGAAAACCACCCTTTATGAATAAAACATGGGTGACCTTTAAAAACTTAGCAGTTGTACTAGGTGATTGCATATTAACAAGCTCTTTGAAGAAATAGGACAGGCACTGTATGTTTCAGTTAAGGATAGGTAATAGAACCATTCAAATAATGTATTATTTTCTTCAGTACGAGGAAATGCAACAACTCTTTTACAGTCTGCTTCAACTTCCCTGAGTGTAATTATTTGTAACCTCCCACTTAGCCTAATTGTGCTTTTTACTATTAAATTGAAGGCTGCTATGGAAATAATTCTTCTTATCTACTTGAATTTTCCATTTTTGGTTAAGTATCTGAAAATTCTGAGGGTTCTTGAATAGAAAGTCAAGTAAGGCAGAGTAATGTATGCTGAAACTGAATCTCCTGACATCCAGACACAAATCCCCAGGTTTCACAGTACCTGGCATGTAGAAGATACTCAATTAATTCAAAGGGAAGGCTGGTCTTGAACATTTAGCCAAGATAAAGGTAACAGGAGCTTTCTGGGAATCCTATCAGTATTATTGAGGAATATTAAATCAAATCTCTCTCTCTCTCTCTCTCTCTCTCTCTCTCTCTCACACACACACACACACACACACACACACACACACAAGTTCTACTAGTAGGTTGCACTCAAGGGGAGAATTGTCATGAGGGGAGTGGATAAGGCAAGTGAAATCGAATCAACTCACAGATAATATACAGTTAGGACGAGGCCGCTGGCCAAGGCAACCTGGTTCTAATTCCATCGTTTAGGAGATTTATTCTCAAACTAGGCGGCCCAGAGTCCTAGGGTTCTGACAGGGGATCCCAAGAGGCACTAAAATGGAGCAAGGGGTCTTTATGCAGGTCTTGATGGGGGCTTAGGGCTCTGTATTCGCTGGGCAGTAAGCTATCTTCTTTACCTGTAGAGTCTGTACATAAAGGAACTTGTCCCATCGCCTGTGTCTAATGGGCACAAGAACGTCCAGTATTGATTATGGTACATCAAGTGACCACTGCTCTTGTGATGACTGGTCAGTGTTTATAAACATCCAATGGAAATGATGAGTGCATGGGGTTTGATGCAACTCAAGTGGTAATCATTTCTTTAAATATTTTTTTCATTGACTTCAGAGAGGAAGGGAGAGGGAGAGAGAAATAGAAACATCAATGATAAGAGAGAATCATTGATTGGCTGCCCGCTTCATGCCCCCTACGGGGTCCAAGCCAGCAACTTGGGCATGTGCCCTAATTGGAAATCGAACCGTGACCTCCTGGTTCATAGGTCGATGCTCAACCACTGAGCCACACCAATCGGGCAGGTGGTAGAACATTTTTGACATTTCTTAGATCACCACCTATTCTCACGATTGCAGTGGAATGGAATCCATTACTTTTCAGTAGCTATCGATACATCCCCACTTGGGATTTTACCCTAAGGAGAATTCTCAAATTGTTTAAAACTGAGGGCCTGACGGAAATGATTCCATCTCGTGTGCGACTCCTTTAATTCGAGTATATTGGTAACTTGTTCCTTTTAATCTGCATGAGGAAACCAGGTGGTTTCATTCCATATACCATTATGGCAATAAGCCATAATTTTGCTTTGCTTTGCTGGGCAGGCTAGGAGATTGCCTCTAGGTGGCCTGGTACGGCTTCATCTTTTTGCTCTATGTGCCGTCTCTCCAGAGAGCTGGGGATATATCCAAGCTTTGAAAAGACAAAATCACTGACATTTTTCATTTTAGCATTGAGGCTCCCAGGATTGTTTAAAGGGTGGGGGGTGTAAAATGAAGATATCCCCGTCCAAGAGGGAGCGGGCTGTTTGCACGGCGCTTCCCTAATGCGTGCGGCGCACACGCAGTGCGCGCGAGCCCACTGGAGAGGTTCCCTCCGATGTGTCATTAAGGTGTTTCCGAGCATCTGTGTGGCTGCCACATGAACTGGATGGGAACACAAAGTAATCAATTTCAGTTGAGAGCACTAATTTATCACCTTGCCATCTTTTATTGCAAGGTAGAGAATCTCAATGTTTGGTTCTGCATGTGTTCTCTCTCTCTCTCTCTCTCTCTCTCTCTCCTGACAGACAGACTCTTTCACACACACACACACACACCCTCACATACACACACTGATCTCCCACACACACTTATAAACTCTTACAATCAACCCATCTTTTTTCTTTTAAACATCAAACTGCCCAATCAGAAACTTACAATCTTTTTTGCCTTTCTTTAGCTTGGATTAGTTGCTTAATCAACATTTTCCTTTCCCATCCTAGAGGTTTTATATATTCTCTTTGACTCCGAAAATGAGTCTGGGTATGATTTGACATTAATGTAAGGCCGCGTCCTGAACGCACTCTCTGTACTCATTACACAAACTATTTAGCTTCTCAGAGCAGAACATTCCAATCGGAGGGAACAATTTAATAAAGCGGCTCAAATCTTAATTCCTAGAGTCAATACGGCTACGAAAGCCAAACTTTTACATTAGAAGCTCAAACCCTCCAAGCACTTAGAGGCAGTGCAGTCAGGGCGGCGGCAGACCTTGGCCTTGCTGCTCTCACTGATGCAGCCAGAGCGCCTCGCCACGACCCGGACCTGCGAGCCTGCAGGTGTCTGGCGTGGCCAGTCCAAGGCAGGACCCGCATCAGACACGGAGCAGGCGAAGGACCCAACAGCACAGGAACGAAACCAAAAAAGACAGGATGGATATCAACCTCCAAGAATAAACGGTGCGCGTCTTAAAAGTCCCCAAGGCTCAAAGCAAATATGGAAATGTTTTTTCTCAGCACTGGAAGTTCAGATTGCCAGGAGACTAAAGCACCTGAGATATTTTAAGGATCCCCTCTGTATCATCTCATGCAGCCAAATCCAGGTTGCGCTTGGCCATCCTGGCCACCTAATTGTTTTCATTAAACCATAACGTGGGAGCTCTCGTATTTGCAATAAATATCTCCAGTGTGTGCTTTTTTCTGCAAGTCTGGCCTTTGTGTGTGTTATTTATATTATGATATGTGTCACCTCCCTCCACCAAAAAAATAAATCTCATTTGGCCTCTGGGGCCAAAGTTCATCTGTCCACCCCAGATGTATTTTCCTTCAGAATCCCTACAAGCTCTCAGTGTATTGTGTATGTGTGTTTTTTCCAAAAACTCTAAAATCCCACCACAAACATCTTTTCCCCCTTTTAACTCCTAATATATTTTTTCTTCAAGCCCTGATGTTCTCTCTGTTCCTCCCAATATTTCTCCCTAGACCCCAATTTCCTAACCAAAGCGCATTACTGATCCGAGGCTTTCAACAGCCTGGTAGCACATCAATAAACTAAAGATTATTGTGCTTTGTCAAGTTTTATTCTGCAACATTATGGGGAATTCTCTGCTGCCTTGGCTGAGTGCATAAACTCTGATTGCTTGACAATTAACAGAGCTAGTAATAGAAAAGGCAATGTAATTTACCTTCGTACAAGAGATCTCAGTTAACAAAAATTAAACTATTGAACTCTCCTCTCCAAGGAAGGGGATGTCGCCTCATTATATTAAAAAGAAAAACAGATTCCAGTGGCAAGTGGGCCCTCAGTCTGGCTGGGCGAATTTATGGTTGAGATGATGTGTTTTTCTGACATGCATACAAAATTATGGCTTTTAAACTGGACCCAACTCTCTCTTCGTTAAATGAGTATTTCCCCCCTTTGGAACTATAACTCACAGAGAACATTCTCGATAAATAATGTGGAGGGGGAGTATCTCCGTGCGCCTCGTGGGCCGGCTCTGGAGGAAGGATGTCCCTTATCTCCAGGCCCGAGTGCAGCTCTCGCTGACTCTATCTCCCCCGCTCTCTGGGTCTGTCTTTCTGGATGGCAGCGCTAAAGAAGAAAATATACAGTGTAATTAAACACAGAGCCATCACGCTCAAAGTGCAGAACTCCCACAGAGTGGAGCGCGGGGGTCTCCAGACTCCCACGGAGACCAGATGAAGCCTGCATTCAAAATGGCATCTGCGGCTCCCAGCCTGCCTTCTGCCCGGCCCGGCTTTCTGCTTAGTTCAAAGAAATACTGTGTGTGAACACAGACCCGAGCGAAGTCGCCAGGGAAGTGGAGGCTCTGTGGCCCTTTTCCGTGAGAACTTCGACCTCTGACACCTCTTTTGTGCTGATTGTCTGTGTTTCTAGGGGCCCCTCCAGGCCCTCCTAAGGTTGCCAGATTGGACGGCTCAACATTGTTGGTCCTTTGGCTTCAGCTATGTGAACGCTGAGCAACGTCTGGACTCCAGAAGAGACTGTTATGATTCTAGTTACAATGGAAGACACACGGTGTCATAAGACCTGTTTCCGCCTTCAAGAAGGTTATAATCCTGGGGTCAGCGAGCTATGGCCCATGGCCTGTCTCCTGTTTTTGTATGGTCGGTGAGCTAAGAACAGTCCTCACTTTTAAAAATATATGTAATTTTTATTCATTACAGAGAGGAAGGGGAAGGGAGAGGGAGAGAGCGCGAGAGAGAGATAGAGAGAGAGAGACATCAGTGATGAGAGAGAATCATTGGTTGGTTGTCTCATGCAGATCCCCTAATGGGGATTGAGCCTGCAACCCGGGCATGTGCCCTGATGGGGAATCGAACCTTGATCTCCTCGTTCATAGGTTGACGCTCAACCACTGAGCCACACCTGCCAGGCTGGTCTTCACATGTTTAAGTGGTTGAAAATTTAAAAAAAAAGAATGATGTTTTGTATCAAGTGAAAATTACATAAAACTCAAATTTCATTGCCAATGAATAACGTTTTACTGGAACACACCCATTTCCATTCATTTCCAGAAGGTCTGTGTCTGCTTTCATCTACGATGACATGTTCTGTAGCTGAGACAGAGGCTGTATGACCTGCAGCATCTAAAATATTTACTATCTGGCCTTTACAGGAAGAGTTTGCAACCCCTGTTATGAGCTTATTGGAGAACCGCTTCTAATAACCATAGAGTAATGAATGAGCAAAGAAATACAGTACATTATCAATTGGCAAATGGGATCCTGGTGGAAAATTGCCATACTCACCCAAGGAGTTATATATCACTGCGGATGGCTTTGTCGTTATGAGACCTCAAGAGTCAGTATGAACAGGAGCAGGGTTTAAGAGACTATGAGTTTGAATGGGCACAGAGCGCTGAGAAAGACTTTTCGGGTCGAGAAGACACAGGGAGTAAAGGTGGGATCTGACTTCGCAACAGTAAGCCTCCAAGAAAAGATGTTGGCAGTCCACAGTGAGAGTGGGAAGTATAGGTGACTTAAAAGGTCAGGGGGCCCAGCTGGTGTGGCTCAGTGGTTGAGCATGGACCTATGAACCAGGAGGTCATGGTTTGATTTCCAGTCAGGGCACAGGCCTGAGTTGCAGACTTGATCCCCAGTGTGGGGCGTGCAGGAGGCAGCCAATCAATGATTTTCTCTTAGCATTGATGTTTCTCTCTCTCTCTCCCTTTCCCTTCCTTTCTAAAATCAGTCAAAATATATTTTAAAAAAGACCAGGGGTCAAATGAATTGTCTCCTACCATTTTGATATTTTGAAAATGGAAGAAAAATCACAGAGAAGAGAAAGGGTGAAATTTAAAAGCAAAATAAAGATCAAGGTAAGAAAGGCTGGGGAATGAAAGGTTTGTGGTCCATGCCATGGCGATAGTTAATCCTGTCCCAAAGATGGAAACTGAGTGACACAAAGTAGAAATATCATAACCTATGAGGGTCTTACTTACTGACAATATAAGGTGAGAAGGTGATAGTGTCCTGAGGTAAAATCATGTTGAGGTAAAATCATGATGCATGTGCCATAATGCATGTGGATTCTCTTTCTGTAACTACTTTTTAATAGGATGAATTGACTGTTATGATGTTATGTATATGGTTAATGCCAAACAATTATCTCATAAAATCGCAATGTATGAGAAAAATGCAGTTTGCAGTTTTATATATGGTCACTGCAACTTTAAAATAAAACATGGGGTGCAGTGGGGTGAGAATATAATGAGCTGTAAGGCCTCCATACCATGGAGGAGTATTAAAATGGGACTGGCTTTGGGACTTAATTAGAACGCAACATAAAAGAAAATGCTTAATGATGGAATTATAATACAACTGCATTACATTTGACTTATCCTGTAATTCAACCATATTTGTTGCTTTCCTTCTATATTGGGGCTTGGCCAACTTCAGTGGCTACCTAGCTATTTATTTAGTATCTGTTTTGTCTGAAGTATGCTACTGGACCCTATTTATGATATCACAGCATTATTTTTAAGTAGTTTCCTCTTTCATGGCCCTGGTATGAGGAGTGCAAAAATGCACCTAAAGACTTTACTGCCAGGGGTTTAAGATGCCTTGCATGATTCAGAAGAATTAACAGCAAAGTTATTAAACCAGGGCCAGGCAGCCTCAGCCATGACACAGCTGAAAGGCAGAGAGATTGTGTCTAACAGACAACACATCTAGCCCCAGCCAGCGTGGCTCAATGAATAGAGCGTCGGCCTGTGGGCCGAAGGATCCCAGATTTGATTTCGGTCAAGGGCACATACCTCAGTTGCAGGCTCCTCCCTGGCCGCCCAGCCCTGGTCGGGGCACATGCAGGAGGCAAGCAATCTATGTGTTTCTCTCACATGGATGTTTCTCTCTCTGTCTTTCTCTCTCCCACTCTCTCTAAAAATCGATAGAAAAATATCCTCGGGTGAGGTTTAAAAAAGAAAAAGAGCACATCTACTTAAATATGTGGAACTCAGCTGAGTTGCATGGAGTGTGTGCAGGGGGTGACGGGTCTATCTTTTTACATCAAGCAGGTGTCATGTCGGTGCTCATTTACCCACCTGCTAAGCATTTATCAAGCACATACTCTGTTCAAGCTCTAGGGACACAGCAGCGAATGACACAGAAGTTGAGGACTGTCTAGCAAGAAGGTAAGAAAAACCCAGATGAGCAAATATGGAGGGATAAGTGTACTGTTAGAAATGTGCACCGGACTTTCAGAGAAAGTCCCTAACCAGGACCTGGAGGCGAGAGTCAATGCAAAGTCTTGGGGATGGGGGCGAAGGAACAGCTCCCCACCCCATTTCCAACCACCTTAGGGTGCAGCGAGTAGTTCGGTGGGTCTGTAATTCATAGCGTGAACTTTGAGGGCCTGAGGCAGGGGTCAGCCATTCTCTGTCTTTCCTTTCTCTCTTGCTCCCTCTCTTTTTCTCTTTCTCTCTCCACTCCCCCCTCACCCCCACCCGCCATCTCTCCACTAAAATACAATTGTGAGAACTGATGTCACTGAGGTAGGTGGGCCTTTTAGTACCATTCTTGGAGACTGATAAAAGTACTTGAAACTGGAATCTACGCCCATAAACAAACACACATATGTTTAAAGAATAAACAGTCATCTATGAAAAATATTTAAGACCATTGCAGTTTTTTAAAAAAGAGAGTAAATATAGCATTTAGACGTCGAAGAACACCCTTTTGTTTTGCTTTCACAAATATTTAGCTGCGATAATTCCCGTTTTAAAAACAGGCTTCAATTGGTTCCTAATCCACTAATGCAATCCAGTGTGACCTGGTCAACGCTAATGAACAGTCATATTTGAACAGCGAGCTTTGAGGCCCTATAACAGTTCCCCATGACAGATAGTGATGAATGTTATGGATTGGGGCGTTGGGGTTTGAAACGGCCCTACGCCGCCCCGAACCTCCTTACACATACAAATCGTACAAAGAGTTTAAGACGGGGGCATGGGCCCGATGCTGAAAAGCTTTCCTTTTCTCGTGAGGAACAAACTCCTATCAGATGTGTTGAAATCTCCTACTTGACCCGACTCAGACCTGCAGCCCAAAACGCACAAAGTCAGATAGAGCTAATCCCAGAAAGCAGGTTTAAACAAACAAGCCAACCGCCTCTGGGCGCTGAGAAGTCTCACTCCCCTACCTGCCTCCCTCGCCAGCGGTTCCGGGGCCCTTGGTGGGGGTTGTGAACACTGGGTCCAAAAGATCTGGTTTCCTGCCGCCTGGCTTTTCCAGAAGGACCCGGGTTCGCTGTCTCCCAGCCCCTGCTCTTGCCCAAAACTGTGATGTGGGAGTATTTTGATAAACAGCACTTCAGGCCTTTGGGAAAATATCCGAAGGCGTTCAGAGTTAACGACTATTTTTCCTTCCTAAATTACCACTGGATAAAACGCCATGTGCAGCTATATGGCACTCCTGTAGGAAATTCCAACAACTACCAATTTGAGGTCAGCTCACTCTAACACTGAACTGTTTTCTCCCTGCTTAGGTAAGATTCTGAACTGAAGATATTTCAGAGGGTCTTTAACATTTTCATTCTCTAGATTATCTTAATCAACTAAAAGCTATTTGTTACATAATTACTATGTGCTCATGGCTGTCTATCTTAGCCTGGGTTCCCCAGGAGGTAGGGAGACAGTCCCAGGAGCTCAAAACAGAGAGGAAAGGAGAATAAAGAAGGGAAAAAGGCCCTAGACAGTTTGGCTCAGTGGATAGAGCATCAGCCCAAACACTGAAGGGTCCTGCATTTGATTCCTGTCAAGGGCACATACCGTGGTTGCAGGCTCCATCCCCGGCCTTGGTTGGGGCACATGTGGGAGGCAACCAATCGATGTGTCCCTCTCACATCAATGTTTCTCTCTGTGTGTCTCTCCCTCTCCCTCCCACTCTCTCTAAGAATAAATGGAAAAACGTCCTCAGGTGAGGATTAACAACAAAAAAAGGAGGGGGGGCGGGGTTGAACCTGCCATATGAACCTGCCATCACATGTCACAGATCTTACACAAGCGCCATCACCATCATTTCAATGGCTGTGCCTCAGGGCCGCCAATTCTGGAGGAATTAGAAAGATTTCACCCACCAGCTCTAGTCTCCTATTGGTCACAGGTTTGCCAGGCAGATACCAGTGCCCCTGCAGGTCTGGCTTCAATGGGGAAGCCTTGGGGGGAAATGAGGGCAGAGTAAGGCGCTACAGGGCTGTGCCTTTGTGGTCCCCGGTGGTAGTTTCCAGTGTTAGCTAAGACGGGGGTGGACACGGGTGAGGCTGCAAGGATCTGATGCACACGCTCAGAAAGGCATGGGAAGGGTTTTCTCCTTCTAGGAGGGTGATGATTCAACATGAGTACCCACAACGACAGCCAACAATGAACACTGGAAATACACTACAATTGCTATGTCGGTTCCACAACAGCGATGCTAGGAAACTGAACATGAGGCAAATTAGTGTGGTCTGTGAAAATGGAGAGAAAGTGATACCTAAGCTCATATCTGAGGATAAGATAGGCATTTTCTGGTCAAAAGGAAATTCAAGGCTAGAGGGAAGGGTGTTTTAGGGTGATGGATCAGAATGTACAAAATTACAAGTAATAGTGATCACAACGTTGAGGAAATATAGAATACAATAGCTCCATGCAAAATGTGTGAAGTGTATATAGTCATGGAAATTTTCCTACTTGCAAGCAAATTCATTAATTGCAAAACATGTATACGAAAAACATCTTGCAGAGCTAACTTCTGTGTATGTCGTCTATGGGGGGAAAAGACAGCAGTATTGGAATGAAAGGGATGGTACAGCTCTCTAACCATCCAGTCCCCATCAAATATTCCTATTATCATTTAATAACAATAATTAATAAGGCTGATGGACAACCACTTGTATTTGCAATGAAAGAGGAATTGTTGCTCATTTTCTGTCGCTAGTGCCACTACTGAATTAATCACAGCTTTGATGAATTGCCGGAACACAGCGTTAGGCTACCACAGTTGTCCCTGTTTTGTTGCAGCCTTTTAAGATTGTTCTTACTATGAAGTGCTATAGCCTTGAACTTGCAAAATTAAAGGACTGATAGAATATGGGAAAAAGGTAACTTTTCTGGCAATTTCTTTAAAAATGAGTCTTTTCTTGTGCATGTGTGTGTTTTAAGTATGCATACCTGTATTATTCATTTCGATAGAGGACCAATTAATTTTTTAAGAAATCCCTAAGCAAGACAGGCAGAAAAAAAAGAATAGTATTTCTTCTCCCCAATTTTGGTGGGTTGAAGCTAGGAACATAATGACAATTTAATGTGCTTCATCAAGTCACGTAGAAATATAAAACCCATTAATGTGAAAAGAGGAGAAATCCTCCCTGTAAAGGTAGGGAATTAGAAAGTGGATGTTCCTCATTCATTGAAACATCACTGGCTGGCTTGGTTGTTTGCTGTTTAGCATAGACATTCAACGTGACAACTTCCGATAGCTTTGAAATGTGCTGTAAGCATCTCTCTCTAGAAGTGATTTGCTCAGCCCATTTGTTCCTACGATGCTGCTGAACTAATTCTACAGAACAAACTCCCTTTGGCGATTACCGATTCTTTAAATGACCCCCAAATTCCTTATTACGACGATGGCACCATAACTCTGCAAAATGGACATCGCCTCTCTACATGGGTGAAATGCCATATGGCTGAAAAAATATTAAGAACGAATGCCACGCTTTGCTGATCAACGTTGGTAGCAGTCTCAACACGGTAACTTTTCCACCGCAGATGATAAATTTGGCAACGTAACTTGGTCTTTTGTTCATCCACTGGGTATTAATTCAGAGCAAGCAGCATAATTGTATTAGTGAAAATTCCATAAGCCACGGCATATCTCTCCACAGCAGTGCGCACTCTGTGGCCATTATGGCCCAAATTGCGCGATTCCTTGGCTGATGCCAGCATATCGCCTGGTGACATCAGGGGCGTTTTGCAATCCTGTCGTTACAAACGGACAGCATTTTAATGGCATGTGAGAACAAGATAGCTCTGCTTCATCGTGTTTTCCCAGATTCAGAAGAACCGTATGCTAGTATAGCACATCATTACGTGGATGTTGATGGAAAACAAATCCTGTCTTGTCCCTTGAAATATAATTACATGGCCATCCTGTAATATGTCTCGGATATGAGGCAGCTGTTAGGGTCTCCCTCGCCGGTATCATAAAGCTGCTCTACTCTACCCGCTCAACATACTCATTCTGTGCTGAGGGCCTTCAACACTGACATTGCTGATGGAGAGGTGGCTTCTAGAACTCTTGCTGGGGCTTGGGGGGCAGGGAGGGTGCTAATTCTGAGCTAGCTGAGAAAGAGAAGCAGCGTGGACTTGGAGATCAAACCATGGTGCTTAGTTCTAGCAGGTTTGGCTCAGTGGCTCAGACATCGGTCTGCAGACTGAAGGGTCCCGGGTTCAATTTCGGTCAAGGGCACATGCCTGGGTTATGGACTCAATCCCCAGTGGGGGGGGTGGTGTGCAGGAGGCAGCCAATCAGTGATTCTCTCTCATCATTGATGTTTCTACCTCTCTCCCCCTCTCCCTTCCTCTCTGAAATCAATGAAAATCTATTTAAAAAACAAGAACAAAAAAAACGTGGTGCTTATTCGGGTTGGGTGGGAGAGCAGAGCTCTAAGTCTGGCGGCCCTGTCATTTTCCCACAGTGCACTCCTGCATGTCACACCTCCCTGGGACAGACCGGCTGGAGCCGGGGCCCTCTGCCCTCAGCCAATTGGGAGGTCAAGAGACACTGCATCTTCTGTGGGAAGCAGCTGAGCCAGGGGGGCTCGTTTCCTCTTTCTAAATCCATCCATCGGGAGAGTCCGCAAGGGAGAGGATGGGCGAGTTCTGCCACAGGGAAACCTTAAGCCAAGGACAAGACCTTCTCCCTCGCTGCCAACACCCGGGAGGTCAGAGGAGGTTCTGCCAACCATGCATCTACGCTGACCTGACCAGGGACAAGATGCGTGCATTACTGGCCATTTACAGTACAGGCTAGTTTTGTTGTTGTTGTTTGTTAAGCCTCACCTGATGGATTTTTCCTCATTCATTCATTCATTCATTCATTTGAGAGAGTGTGAGGGAGGGTGAGAGACAGAGGGAGAGAAACATCGATGTGAGAGAGACACATCCATTGGTTGCCTCCCACATGGGACACGGCCTTGGCCCGAGTCCATCCTGAACCCTTCAGTCCCCAGGCCGATGCTCTATCCACTGCGCCAAACCGGCTAGGGCTGGGCAGAGCAGTTTTTAACACCCAGAAATGCTTAAAAAGCATATCCCTTGCCGCTTCATCTTGTCAATGGCTCCCTACTGCCCTCAGGATGAAGTCAAACCTTTAGGCATTACATCGAGTGACATCACGTGTGCCTAACCTCACTACCTGTCTTCTGTTCTTACCTGGACCCTAAAGTCAGTCTCCCTGCATGATTCCCGAGTCCAGAAATGGGCCGCGCTGTACAGATGCAATCGCTGCTAGTACTGTGCCCTGGCTGTCGATAAGGAATCTGGTGTTTAGTTACATGGACTTGGCCAAGGTCACACAGCACGTGCTGGAGTTTGTATCACTCAGAGGCTGAGCTCCATCTCTCTGGGCATTACATCGAGTGACATCACGTGTGCCTAACCTCACTACCTGTCTTCTGTTCTTACCTGGACCCTAAAGTCAGTCTCCCTGCATGATTCCCGAGTCCAGAAATGGGCCGCGCTGTACAGATGCAATCGCTGCTAGTACTGTGCCCTGGCTGTCGATAAGGAAACTGATGTTTAGTTACATGGACTTGCCCAAGGTCACACAGCACGTGCTGGAGTTTGAATCACTCAGAGACTGAGCTCCATCTCTCTGGACTGAACTTAAAGGAGTTCGAACACAACAAAAAAATTGTTGGGGAAGGGGTTAAAGGAGTTCGAACACATTGCAGAACAAGCACGCGGTAAGCAATGTCTCCCATTGTTGAAACAGAAATTCCTGTTTATTTTAGTGATTGAGAAATAGGTGATTAATCTAGTCCCACTACCCACATTTCAAATTTGATATAAAAATAAAGTGAATTCACTGTAAGTGTCTACTATTGGAGCTTCGGTAATTTTGATAATATTCCAGATTGTCTGGAATCTGTAAACAGTACCAAGAGAAACATCTCATATTTTCTACACATTCAACGCCAGCTATGATAAACTGGTATTAGCTTGAATATTCACAATACTCACAGTATTTACATAATATTTAAGTCTGCTTTCTCCTCACATCTGACTTTTTTAGATACTAAAAATTACATTCCACTTTGAAAAATCCTTACAAGAATTCACAAAAAAAGATTATCTATCGTCAAATTACCTACAGATGACTTCTACTGGTGTTTCGGTAGTAATCTTTTAGATTTATTTATTTAGCTTTTGTTTCATCATTGATATTATTTTCCTGTAAATAGGATTTTGAATAGAATTCTGCTTTATCGTTCGCAATTTATCATGTATGTTTTTTCTTGTTACTACACACAATTCATAAACAGAAATTTATTATGCCACTTGAGGATACTTTATAATTTACTATTTTCCCGTTGTATATTTTCTTATACCCAAGTATTTGCCAGTATAACTAACATGATGTTGATCACTATGGGGCATCAACTTTATTTCTTTGCTTCAATTAACTTTCTTGGTCTATATTCTAAAAACTTGAATTACTGGATCAGTGACCATCACATTTTAAAGGCTTCTGATACAGACTATCAATTTGCTTTATTAAAAACCATGTGTCAGTCACTCTCCTAGTGGTTACTTGTCTCCTTTGGTCTCTAAGTTATGTTTTCTAGCCTAGAATTCACCATCACCACCACCAAAGCCACTTATTAGGGACGTTCCAATGGACCATCCTATAGAGAAGCCGCAATTACACCAGTTTTCACACATGGTCCTTTCATGCATTTCCTTTCATCATTATGCTGCCCTTGCTTTGGTTTCAAGGTTGGGATAAGAGAGTGCTTGGTGCCCAGCTGGTGTCGCTCAATGGTTGAGCATCGACCTATGAACCAGAAGGTCACTGTTTGATTCCCAGTCAGGGCATGTGCCTGGGTTGTGGGCTGGATCCCCAGTAGGGGACGTGTAAGAGGCAGCCGATCAGTACTTCTCTCTTATCACTGATGTGTCTGCCTCTCTCTCTCTGTCTCTCCCCCCTCCTTCCTTTCTGAAATCAATAAAAAAAGATATTTTTTAAAAAATAAAAAAAGAATGCTTGGCATGAATCTTTCTGTGGATGTAGTCTTAAGTAAGACCAACCTTGGCTGGCCTATGTGAAATCGTTAAGCATGGAAGGAAGGGAGGAGCAATGGGCACATATTACCAATACAGTTATTCTCCAATTTTCCTCTCTTTCTCCCATGATTTCTGCCCCACACAGGCCCACTTACAAACACCAGTGATGCTAAAGAAGAAGTAAGAGACATCCTAAATACTTGGAATAGCAAGTCACAGAAAACATTGCAATTGAAGTCTGAGTGCATACATCAGTCAAGAGCTCGATCGAGTTCCTCATATCTGTGTTGGACTGAGAAGGGAATCGAGAGGAAAAAAAGCAAGCAGAAACTCAGTTGAAAAATGAGCACAAGTCTTCCTGACAAACTCTCAAACGTCTTTCATCACTGTTCGTTTTTATCTCACAAAACATGCTGGGAGTGTTCCGTCCCAAATTTCGAACCCTGTGTTCCTCCTTCGCGGCGATGTTATCAGCTGGAAGGGAAAGCTGGCCGAGAAACTGTTAGGTTAAGCACTTTCCACAGGAACTTATTGCTTTAATAAGTTGGGAACATGCTCTTAAGGAAAAAAATCGTCACTGAAAATTCATTAAAGGGGAAAAAGAACTAGTTGACTCTCCACAGAACTCACGCTTCCCTGACCGTGGAAGGGGGCCCACGCCCTACAGTCTTAGCAAAGAGGTGGAGTAAGTCAGCAGAAAGAGGATTTTAGGTTCCCAGGCCCAGCCCGTAAGATGACAGGACAGTGTGTGTGTGTACGCCTGGCAGCTACTCCCGCATCCCAGCAGACTAGGGATTCCAAGATAAACAATGCCTCACGCAGGTAAGCACTCAATAAATATTTTGTTGAAAGCGTGGATGAACGTTAGAAAACACATTAATGCTCTCTGATGACTGCATTCCCCCAGCATAGATCAAATTCTCACCTTGTACGATCGCATGGGAGATAAATACGAATCAATTCCTATCCAAGAGGATTTGCCTAGCAGCATAACCTGCAGCCTCTGGACCCCTTTAGAAGTTAATGGTCACAGTTTGTAACCAACCACACGGTGAACATGCCTGATGGCCTGCCTCAGAGGAAAGATATAGATTATTGTCCCTGACCAGATGGTTTTTCAAGTTCATTTTACTGGTTAAAATGTATCTTAAAATAAACAAACAGCACCACCACCAAGAAACAACAAAAACACAGTATGTGACTCAGTAAGACCAGTTTCTGGTGAGAAGAAATACTACTAGCGTGAGTCACGTGGTGCCCACTGAGGGGGAAAGGGATGACTCACTTTCCCAGCATGAGCCTCCCTCTGGCTTTCCTGGCTTCCCGCTACCACCCTCCCCTGGCCCACTGCACCCCACCCTTAGCAAAATCCGGGCGTTTTTCCCCCTGAGGCTACGGAGTCTGGATCCCTTTGCAGGAGGCCCTGGTCAAGTTTCCAGCAGTGGGGGAAGACAGGGCGGGGGCCGGAGGAGAGGGGAGAGGCTCTCCACCCGGACTCCATCTGTGACTAAAACCCAATCGCGTTCCCTGGTTCCAAGCAATCGCCCACTCACCCGACGGGCTCGCCGGATGATTGAAAATGGCTTAAGCAAGTGCATATGGTTTAAAGAGCCTCTCAAAATGACGGAAAGGCAGGCTGTCCACAGAGGAGCCATGTCACTCGGCTGACAAATAAGCTTGGGCAGAGCGGGCGAGGGCTTCCCGGGGGCTGCGGGGCAGGGAGAGGGGAAACAGCGGTGGATGGGGGACTGATGCGAGCACGGGGCCTCCTCCCCCTCCCTGCTATTATATAAATGTTATATTTGTTAGGCCGGCTCCCTCCCCGACCACCCCCCAAGCAGTTCATAGACAATAAAACACCAGAAATCCCCGCAGAGTGGTAAAATGCTGACATGATTTAAGGAGGAGGACTCTGATAAGAAGATAAAAATCTAATAAACAGAGTCTAGAGAACCTTGGTGCGTCTCCGGCGCTTGCCAGTGTAAGCAAAACCCTCCCAAGGAAAACAAAAGGAGCCCTAATGGTAAGGACATTCCACTCCCAGACCATCTGAAGGAGAAAGTGAAGGCCGTGACCCCTGCAGGCTGCCGTTATGAGCGCTCTGACAAGAAAATATTTGATTTGGTTCAAGAAGCAAAATCAGTCACTGGATTTTTTAATATCTTTTCTCTTCACCAAAAAAATAAAATAACGTACTTTGTATGTGTTTGAGAGAGAGAGTGGCGTGTACGCGGGAAATATTTCTCCCACCTTCGTAGGTTTTCTGTCAAACTGCGTCTTAATTTCTTCTTGGAGTTTAATCAACCCCAGGAAGAGGTGGACACACAGGCCCATTGATTTCCCTGTTTTAATTAACACAAGGCTCCCGAAAGCTAATCTCCAGTTGCACACGTGAATCTGCAAATATGTAAAGACACGCATTCTCTGCATACAAGGGCCAGAGTGGGAGAGCAAGTGTACAACGCCGTGAGTTTATTGCTGAAGGTTTAGGAAGTCCTCAAAGCCCTGATCTGTATCTCTGAAATCTAGAACAGAGAATTGCATAGAAAAATGCTTAAATGCTGCCTAAGCTCCCAGGCTAATTCAAACAAAATAAAATGGCCGAAGTCCTGAGTAATGTTGTTGGAACACGTATGAGGAATACTTATGGGGTTATGCATGTGTTTGGGATTAAAAAATAAGTCGAAAAACAAAGAAAAATT
>NW_006296417.1:5235457-5235952 GCF_000327345.1 Myotis davidii | reverse complement strand
AAATAACACCTGGTACAATCAAGTGGCTGTGAGGAGTGAAGAGAAGACACAAGAACAGTCTGACTCCTCTGTCTTCCCAGTCTCCGGGCAGGTAGCAGGACGGAAGAAATGAGACTAGAAGGGCAAAAGGGAGAACAAATAACACCTGGTACAATCAAGTGGCTGTGAGTGAAGAGAAGACATAAGAACAGTCTGACTCCTCTGTCTTCCCAATCTCCGGGCAGGTAGCAGGAAGCCATGCTGGCCTAAGAGCAAACCTGCACAATCACCCAACGGCCTTAGGGCTGGGAGCCCTTCAAAGCCACTTAATAATCCAAGGTCCACAAAGGCACAGGCGGGCGGAGGCCTGGGTTAGAAGAGGAGCAGGTAGGAGCACAGCCATGAGTTGCATCCCTGTTGTGTTGGACAAAGATTCTATGGGAAGTAGGCAAAAGGCTATGCCAAATGGGCAGTTTACGAGTAAGGGGGTTGGAGCCTTGCAGAGGCCTGCAGGTC
>NW_006296417.1:5213466-5235362 GCF_000327345.1 Myotis davidii | reverse complement strand
AATCCTTTCTCTGGACAACTTGTTGTATATAGTAGAGAGTGGACTAAAAGCATGGAGCAGGCAAATCTAGACACCATCATGTTCCAGCCTTATGACCTTGAGCAAGTTACTTAACTGCTGTGAGAATCAATTCCTTCAAGGGTAAAACTAATACTTATCTCAAAGCACAATTATGAGGATTCCATTACGAAAAAAAAGTATTTAAAACTGTGACTAGCACATAGTAACAATGAGCTCTTATTGTTTTTTAAATTATGTAAGCAATATGTACATGTCAAAAATGTGTAGGATGCAGAAATTTACTTTTTAAAGAACGTCCTAATCCTAACAGCTGAGGATGATCACTGCTTTCCCTCGTTCTTATACCTTCTGAGTGTTTGATTTTTACAAAGTTGGAATTCTAATGAATGTATATTTTTATTTGTTTTTTATCTGTTATTATTAAATATCACAGCTAGATAGATATAGACATTTAGGTGATATTCTCTCATGAATATAAGGATGTTTAATCAAATCTTCGGCATGTCTGAAGGTTTTGCTAACGTGTACCATGATAAATAACGCTGCACTGAACATCTTCTATACTATTTATTCCTCGCTTTCCTACATGCTTTGGGTGATTAAAAAGAAATACTGTACAACTACATGGGGAGTGCCAAAATAAAATGGTCATTAACTAATTTCAAATTGGAAAGCAGGGACACAGCAGAAGTTGAACCCCGTGGGGCCTCCATTCAAATTTAGGAATGAAGTATCTATTCCTTCTTCCTCCTCACCTTCCAAACCTAAACCTAAACCTCTGGATTGTTTGAAAATCACTAAATAAATTATTGACAGCCTAGGTTAGAAAAATTTGCCCATAGAACATAAATAAGCTTAACTAAAAACTAAAGGGTTTGATTTAGTAACAAAAAGTAAAGAAAGTATGTAAATAAATCAATTAAATAAATATGTGATTCCTGTGTAAGCTCTATAAATACCATCTAAAAGCACTGTGAACTAAAATGGGTAGCATCTACCCGTCAATCAACCTACTTTGACTTGTAGTCCCTAAAGACATTTTCCACTATGTTGTAAAATGACTTCTGGGATGAGATGGGTTCTACACTTTCAGTACCATGAAACATCATGGATCTTAACAATTTACCATCTTTATTTGAGATTAAGAATATCCATGTTATTGAATCCCAATTTGGATTTTCAAATCCTTTTATTTAAGATACTAGAGGCCTGATGCACGAAATTCGTGCAAAAGTAGGCCTTCCTTCCTCAGGCTGCCGGCACCGGCTTCCCTCTGGCCCTGGCTTCCTTCAGAAGGATGTCAGGTCTAATTAGCATATTAACCTTTTATGGTTATAGATCTTCCTATTTCCTGTGTTGCAACTTGATTTCTCAAATGGGGTAGCTTTCTTTGTAGTTTTATAAGGAGGCGAAATACAAAGCATGCCAAACCAATATGAGTGAGTTCTAATGACAATAAACCCATAAAATATTCATGTGTGCCTCCTTAGCCATCATTTTAGGCACAGAGTCACTTCCTGTTAAGTGTATTTCTTATTCTAAATGCAATTCTGGTTTTTACCAATGTAGGTAGTATGAGGAATGTCAAAATAAAATGGTCATTTTATTTTGTCTTCACAATAAGATTGGGGGGGAGACATTTTTTATAAAGGTTAGGAATAAACATTTCATATGCAGAGAGATCAATAAAAAGATCAAATGCAATAATAGACACTTGATGGATCATCCCATTTCTTAAGTATAGAAAAATGAATTCTATAATCAGAATGTGCTCTTATGATCATTTTAAAGAAACACATTATTATTTGACAATCTCTTAATATCAAGAAACCCCCTGGAAAAGAAAATTTACCAAATGAGCATATTCTTTACTTATTGTTCACTTTTCTAGAACAATGAAAGACTGGAAGTAGATGCTTCTCTATTTCATTTCCAAAGTAATGATTGCTTACACCGACACGTCAAAAATTGCCAAAAATATCTACAATTTTCCCCTTATTTCTAATTCTTCATCTGTTTGAAGGTGAGAAAAGTTAAACTCTAACCATTCACTTTTTCACTGTGTGACAACCATAGCATATATATGCAAAACTTACATATGATTATAACCTTATATATAATCATATATAAACTTGTAAACATAAAACAGCCATATCATATATTACGTTTTAATTGTTTTTCAAAATTAGCAGTATATTAAGAAGATCTTTTCCTTCTACAGTTATCTACAGTAATTTCTATTAGCATTTTTATTTGTAAATAAATGGGAACTTGCTATAACTGGTTGAAAAGCAAAAAGGTCAATGAAATAATTTGGAGGGTTCTTTGGAGCAAGTCTGATTTCAAAGAGACACTAAACAATTGTCTACGTTGGATTAATGATGTTTTTTTAATCATGTTCTATGCAGGTGAGCAAAAGCTGCCCAAGCATTTTGGTGCTGTCCCATCTCACAATTATCTATTTGATAGAAGAGACTGCATTGCCATGAAGCATGTCTAGAAGCCACTGCTTAAGACTACAAGAGACAAATTCTTGGGAAATCAATTTGTAAGAATTTGGACAATCTGAGAGAAAGATGGGCCGCTCAGTTATTTGGGCCATTTCCCAGGCTGCTTGCTGTCCAGGTGACATGTGGCCCGCAGGGTGGAAGAAATGACTCGAAGGTTATGGTCCTTATTCGAGTGGAAGCAGAGGGCCTTTATTCCTCTCGCTGGGTCTCCTTATTCCCTCCTACCCCCACGTATCCCATGGAACCAGCCTTCTCTAACGGCACCACCATCCCATGACCCACCACCTGTTCCAGGACACGCAGGATACCATCCTAACTTGTTGCCACTTTGTCCTTCAAGAGCGGTAATGTCTTTGTGTCTGATGATGGGCGATTAAGCAAAATTCTCCTCCTTTTCTCGCCGTCCCCGGGGATTTCAAAGTATCACTCTGTGAAAACGCGAGACATGCATTTGCTTTTTTTCTGATAACCAGTGAGAAGATACCCTGATGTAGAGATCTGGAAGAAAACAAAACTCCTTTGCCCAAGGAAAAAAAAAATGGAAGGGAAAGGAGAAAATCGTGTGACTTCAAACTAAAAAAGGCAGAATATACTTGAATCAAGGGAAATAACCAGATCGACCCACAACACATCTGATGCCAAAGATATTGACCCAACTTCTCATGCTCTGTAGCCAGTCTTTGCATCAGAAGCTCGTGGAAAAGAAACCGCATGCGTGAATGCCCTTTCCCGGCACGTGGCACACTTAGGATGCTATCAGCCAATTCACTGCTTTGCCTCCTGCTCCACCGCCCCCACCCACGTGTGTATTCTCAGCCCAGGAAGGAGTCGGAGCCGTCACTGTGCACAAATCATCTCCTGGCTGAAGTTTTTGGTGGCAGCCAAGAGAGGAGAAGGGGGAAAAAAAATTAGAAAAATTTCAATTTCAGAACCATTATTATTTTCATTAATCATGAGAGGCGCTGTCACCCCGTCCTCATTCTTTAGAAGGAGATCTATTATACGGTCCATTTAGTCCAAGCCATATTACCTCATATGTTTTCCTGGCTGACCAAATAAGACTTAAGAGATAAAACAATTTACTGTTCATTATGATCCGTGTCACTGGAATCAATCTATTAACCTACATGAACTGGATATGTGACGATATCTCACATACACGCTTCCTCAGTTTAAAGAAAAGGCAAGCAGGTGAGGAGGGGGCAGAGAGAGTGAGGGGAGAGGAGAGGGAAGGAAAGCAGGGCCCATAAAGTCAGCAGACGTATAATTTGCCAAGCGAATACAACTTCATTTCCCAGGGCCCACTGCTGCGCCCTCCACATCCTCTCGCAGCCCCTGACCTGTGAAGAAGTCTAACAAATTGGCTTCTATTGTGGAGCCAAAAGGTGCCATCAACGAAGGGACGGTTCGCTGGGCCTAAAGTATGATGGGAAATCTGGGGCTGGAATAAAGGGCCGGTGTTTTGTGAAGTTAACCCTTGAAGGTGGAGAGCAAGCAGGAAGCTCTGGCCAGTGGGCCAGCGGGCCCCGCAGGCTTCTGGCGCCAACACAGGGAAGAGGCCGTACCAGGCACAGCGAGGGCCACACAAAGTTCAAATAAAAACCAGGCTCATCTTCCAACTGTAAGCAATAAAAATATCTCCGCTGTGTCTCTGGACAGTCTCTCTGTCTGTCTGTCTCTCTCATCAGAAGCATCTCAAAGAAAGGAAATGAATCAATGGCTGGCCCAGCGCTGCAGGAAAACATAACTTTCGAGTAGACAATAGAGAAGTTAAGGAGGCCGGTCATTAGAACGTGGCTCCAGCATTTCACTGAATTGGCATTTGCAACCAAAATTCTCATCTGAGCATTGGTCTGTGTGGTCAATTTCCTTCTGAAACTCCAGAGCTCAGCCCATGGCTACGCAGCCCACGGTCAGACCTCGCCTTGGAAGTCATGAAGTGTCACTTCCCCAATTCTATTTGCTCAAAGGCAAGTTGTGGGGCCCTCAGATAAACGGGGGGGGGGGGGGTGTGTGGGGATGGATGTACAAGGCCTGGGTAACAGAGGTGTGGTTCATGGCGGCCATCTTTGGAGACCACCACTGCAATGATAGAGGGAAGGTCTCATTGATCAAGGGGCATTTGAGCGGAACTCTAAGGGACACAGAGAGCCAGCCGTGTGACATCTGCGGGCTGAGCTTTCTGAGCACTGTGAGCAGAAGCTAAAAAGTCCTGAGGCAGGACTATCCCTGATGTGTTGAGAGAAATGGGGGCCAGTTGGCTGGACTAGAACAAGGTTCATGGAGAGAATTCGGAAATAACTCAGAGAGAGAGAGAGAGAGAGAGAGAGAGAGAGAGAGAGAGAGAGAGAACAGGTAATGGACAGCCTGAGAGGCCATTGTAAGGATGGTGGATTCTAGTTTGAGTTGTCTGAGAAGCCAGCTTATTTTAAACAGAAGATGAGGTTGACAGCCAAGAAACTATTCACTCGGGAGAGCTGCTAACTGGGGACCTGAACAACCACTCTATTATAAGCACTTTGGGGTGAACAAATGCAAAAGCAGGACAGGTCACCGAAGGGCCTAGGTCTCAGCTGTAGGCTTACCGAACACCTATCTTCTAGAAACAGTTCAACTCTTTGTGGCTTCAGATTATCCATCTGAAAAATGAAGGCTGGGCCACAGAAATTATTGCCAATAGCCCATCAGCCCCGGGGTGAGGGAGAGGGTCCCACTGACCCTTCCTGTTTCACCCTAGAAGCAGGATGTTACCCTGCTTCATATACTGGGCTTCCTTCCACATTAGGCTTGGTTTGAAGAGAGATTTTTGCTGTTAAAATACATTTGAGAATCCGGTGGGCTAAACTCTCTACGGCTGTCACTACTGAACAGGGTAAATGCATGCAACAATGTCTATGTGTGTGGGGGGTGGGGTGGGGGGGAGGGCGCTTGACTCATATTCACAGGTAGAAGCAATAGTTAAAGAATTATCCGCCTGTGAATTCTTGTTTTCTTCTCACAGTGAAGAGGGAAACATCGGAGGCCGGGAGGTTGGCAGGTGGAAGGGAAAAGATAAAATGCCAGTGTAACCAGGACCAAACCCTCATTTTTGGAAGTTGGGAAAACGGCACCCTGGGGGAATTTGAGGAGTTTCTTTCTTCTAGGTGGAGACTGGAATGTGCCTTCCAGAAAGACCCTCTGTTTACAATGGGAGGGCCCACTTTGCAGAGACCTTTCAATTAACCTCTTTTGTTCCCTGGGGAGGCCTCAGGGCTTCAAAGCTGGTGAGTGATGGAATCCAAGGCTTGGTAAAGCCAGGCCCAGCAGAAGCCCCTGGATCCCGCCTCTAATAGCCCTGGCTTCTAAGGTGTGGACTTCCCATCCCCTCAGGGTCTGTGTTCAGTGCTTGTAAGTCTGATCCAACCTCAGCGGATGTGGGAAATGAGGAAAAGCAGTGTGCTTCCCTCCGAGGTCAGAGGGAGACCCGCTGTGCCCAAGGCACTCTGATCTGAGAGGGTCCTCTGCAGCGTGCAGCTCCCAGAGGGGAAGGGCTGCCTGCTCCCAGCTGCACTGCAGCCCTAGCAGGACTCAGACAGCTCGCACCTGAAGCAGGGAGCGTGGTGGCAGGAGGAGGAGAGCGGAATGGGCTTGTCACAGGGCACAAGGAGGTAGTCACGTGGGGACCTACAGGCGCTGGGGACAAGTGGAGGGGAGTGGATGTCCAAAAATTATGCAGATGGACTGTGTGAGAAAATGGTGGGCACATGCCCTGGCCGGTTTGGCTCAGTGGATAGAGCGTCAGCCTGCGGACTCAAGGGTCCCAGGTTCGATTCCGGTCAAGGGCATGTACCTTGGTTGCGGGCACACCCCCAGTAGGGTGTGTGCAGGAGGCAGCTGCTCAATGTTTCTCTCTCATCGGTGTTTCTAACTCTCTATCCCTCTCCCTTCCTCTCTGTAAAAAAATCAGTATTTTTTTTTTTTAAAGAAAATGTTGGGCACAGAAGGGAGAGAACTCCTCCTCTGTAGTCACTGGCTGATGGGACCAGTGCACATCTCTGATAGGAGATTGATGAAAGAGTCACTCTTGGATGCAAAGCTTCAGAAACATCTAGCCAATAGACCTCCACGTGGACACTTCCGTTGCTCTGAGAGTCTAGCACTACCTTGCATGTTCGTTTTAGAGAGAGGAGGGAAGGTCTGGAAGAGATATCACACTGGCTGACCTCACTTATGTGTTGACATCTTCGTGGTAGCCCATCAAGGCTTGCCTTGCATTGACATCAGCACAGTTCCTCCAATGAGGTCTCCTACTGATGGCAAAGACAACTGTTCCTCTTGCTTCTCTTTTCTCTCCTCGTCTTCCCTGTCCCCCACCTCGCTAAAATCCTTCACAGACTCAAGCACAAGATTTAAATAATATTTGGCAATCTTTAAGGAAAAAAGATCACTCGATGTCTTAGCTCAATGCTTGGAACATAATAATCACCAAGTATATGCGAATTGTTATTTTGCCATTATTGCTGTTATCACTGTTATTAATATTAATGTTTTCCTCTAGCCCAGTGATAGTGAACTTATGACACACGTGTCACCTCTGAAAAAAAAAAATGAACTCATTTTTTTGGTTGATTTTTCTTTGTTAAATGGCATTTAAATATATAAAATAAATATCAAAAATATAAGTCTTTGTTTTACTGTGGTTGCAAAGATCAAAAAATTTCTATATGTGACACAGCACCAGAGTTAAGTTAGGGTTTTTCAAAATGCTGACACGCCGAGCTCAAAAGGTTCGCCATCACTGCTCTAGCCCAACATCTAGACCAGCCCTACCCAGCAGATCTTCAGCAGCGATGGAAATGCTCTACTACCCGTGGTGCCTCTTTTGTGGCCACCAGTAACCTGCGGCCATTGAACACTTAAACTGTGGCCAGTCCAAATGAGAAACTAAATTTTTAGTTTTCATTTAACTGACTTTACATTAAAACGGCCACAAGATAGTGGGACCAGTCCAGACCCATTTTTCTGGGATGAGAGTGGAGCATCCTTAGTCCTTAAACCTGTAGCGTAGAACTTGCATGGGAACAACGTGGGGGACTTTTAGGCCCAATCCCAGAGTTTCTGATTTAGTAGGTCTAGGAGCACGGCCTGCGAAGTTGCGATTTCACAAATAATGCTGATGTGGCTGGGCCGGGGACCAGACTTTGAGAACCCCTGCTTTAGGACCATCCATGGTCCTCACTTCTGAGTGCACGTGGGGATCCCAGGGGACTGGTGCCCAGCCTGTGCCCAGAAAAACGTTTCAGAACGTTGAAAGCTCCAAGCCATTTCTCTGGATATTCAAGAATTCAGTACAATTTTAAATCAGGGGCATGGGAGTTAGGTCAGGGTTTCTCAAACTGCAATGTGCTTAGGAGCCCCGGGAGAGCTTGAGAAAAAGCAGATGCCCCGTTACTGGGTCTGGGATGAGGCCCAGGAGACAGCAATTCTAACGAGCTCCCAGATCATGCTGCTGGTCGGAGGCCCACACTCAGGAGGAGCCAGGGATTACAGGATCCATGCGGCTGATTCTCATCTTTGAGATCTGCAATTCCAGAGCTGGGCCGGCGATGGGGAACCTGGCGCGCCCACCAGCCTCTAGGGCTGCTGGAGAGCGAGTGAGAAGGCAGCCAAAATGGTGATGACAAGACCAGCGAGTCCTGGGAAGGATGAAAAAAGTGGCTCCCTCAAGGCAGCTTGGCCCTGGCTGGGAGGCGGGCTGCCAGCTGGGAAGGATGCAGGGAGCTCCCCGCTCGGAGCGGGAGGGGAGCAGGCAGAGCCAGACTATTGCTGTCAATATCCTTCCAAGTCCATACAACAGCTCCGCTGGTTCCCAGCCACGGGGGCCAGCGACCAGGCGCCCTATGGAGAGCCAGGGTGGTCCCATCTCAGACCTGTCCCGTCGCCCAGGGCTAGGACCCGTGGATGGAAGAGGAGAAGCTAACATCGGAGGCTGGATCACGTGACTGGATAATATCCAAGGGGCAGCACAGTGCTTGTAATGTCAAATGAAAAGAACACTTAATGTTCCTTTTTTGCATTTCAGGTCAAAGGTGAGTTACAATGAAGCTTGAGGGTTAAGCAGTTCGACAGTGAGGGGAAGAGGGAAAAAGGATGCGCAGATCCACCAGGAGGGCCCCAGGGAAGACGCTGCAGATGGAAACCCTTCCCATGAGCCTTTGGGGTTTTTTCAGGGGCGGGACGAACATCAGAATAACTGGAGTTAATTCTTTCAGAACTGTTCTGCTGTAAGGCTGTGTTTTCCTTCCTAAGCATTTGCCATTGGTGCCCAACGATCACATCATCAAACAGGAAGAACAAGGTTTATTTCCATACAATTGTCGTTTGTTACCATGAGTGGGAATATATGTCATAAGAATGAGCGCCTGGTGGTCCATATAACAGTTTTCCTTCTACCGAAGGAGGAAGAAAAAGGAGAAGGAAAAATAAAACCAAAACAAAACACCTCTTCTGAATGTCAAGTAGACAACCAACTAGGACACACCAGGAGCTATTATAAGTGGGCATTAGACACTGACTCACATAAACCAAGATGAATCTCTCCAAACGCATTCACTGATAGAACCTTTTAATTCTCTCTCTCTCTCTCTCTCTCTCTCTCTCTCTCTCTCTCTCTCTCTCTCACACACACACACACACACACACACACACACACACACACAGTTAACTTGAGTTGCTGCTATAATAATACAGGGTGCCAAATGGAGGGGGGGAAGTGCAGGAGTGTAAAGAGTGCTTGAAAGACAGAATTGGATAGTTTTTCAGAACCTTGTGTTTGCTGCTGAATTTGGAATTTCAGATGAGAACATTTCTCTCTTGTCTCCAGTAAAAATGACTCTATTTGTTCTTTTCCAGGACCCCCCCAAGGGTCCTGTCTCAGTACAAAATGAATAATGATGCTTTATTTTTCATAGTAACCTTCTGCGAGAACTTCACAATGCTTTAGAAAACTGATCTCATAAATCTTTAAAACACCCTCGAGAAGTAGAAAGCAACCATCTCAGCCCCATTACACAGGTCAGGAAACTGAGGGGCACTGAGTGAGCCTCCCCTACTGGAGCCTGATAACAGCTGATTCTACCTTCCCTAACTCAGCCCCCGACTGCATGCAATGTGCCACATGTGCCAATATCCACAGGCATACAATGCTCATTTGGAAATTTCCAGAAAATGTATCTACTTTTTTTTAAAAAAAGAGCATTATACTATTAGAGGCCTGGTGCACGAAATTCGTGCACAGGTAGGGTTCCTAGGCCTGGCTGGTGATCAGGGCCAATTGGGGCCTTCTGACTGGCGGCTGGGGCCTTCCTTCATTCCATGCCACCCCCCTGGTGGTCAGCGCATGTCATAACAAGCAATTGATCTCCCAGTCAAACTCCCATGGGGATAATTTGCATATGAGGCTTACATATAGAGAGATAAGTAATATCTTTAATAGTGGGCCACTGATGCAGACTGCAATGAATAAATGCATATGCGTGTGTACAATGCATGCTAGCTCCATATGTACCACGGGTATTTTGGGAGGTTGTGGAATTTACCTGAACCAATTTTTAGTATGTTTTGAAAGACAAGAACCTACTCAAATCTGACTTGACAGTGGCCCTCTACCCTGGTATTTGCTACTCTTTCCTTTAACTCCAACACCTGCCACGTTCAAGCGCACCCTGGAAAGAGGTGCGTGGCTCATGGGGAAGCCGGCGCCCCCAGCAGGAAAAGCATACATTCTCTATCATTAGCCCCTCTCCCCCTTTGGTGCCAGCATTTTAACAACAGAGGAACTTAAACACGTGGACTTGGCCTTGGGCTTCTCGTGGTCAGGCTGAAAGCATGGTGACTGTCTGGAACATTAACATACGTGGCTAACGTATGACACTCCATGCCTCAATCTGTTCCGGACCTCGAAGCAACGGAATTAATGACACTCTTCTCACTCCTAAAGGCTTCCTGGTCAGGACACAGGTTGCTTAGGATGCCCGGGGTTGGTGACCCCACAGATCGTTGGGCAGAATGTGAAGGACACCGGGCAAACGGAGGTAAACGCAGCTGGTTCAGATTTCTCAGATGAGTGAGCTTCGAAAGATTTATCCTCTCTCCCACATCCAGTGCTAACACAGTGACACGATGCCAACCCCATCAGCCAGCAAAACAGTATTTATCTCTTCATGCATTTTTTTTTTTTTGCCTTATGACCAGTGGGACACTATATAATAAGATCAAACTCACTTTGACAGTGTGTTCATGGTAAACATCCCTGTCCCATACAAAGGAGGAGCTTGCCTGTCCCCTCCCATCTAAGTTAGGGGCCCCTGACCTCAGGGCGACACCTTAGCTCTGGAACTCACCGCTTCATAAGGAAACGCAGTCCACTTCTACGGCTGCCGCATTATTTCCTATGTGGGGCCCAATCTCCTTCCCTGTCATTTCTGCTCATTTGCCAGTTGCCTTTTCAGGATCAATACCAGTCTCTTCTCTCTTTCAAGTATTTAAAGGAGCAGTGGTCCCCCTCCCCCTCCAATCTCTTTTCCAATGTTTCAACTGCCACCCTTTCATTACTTTCTTCTTGAGTCAATTCTATGGTATGTTAAGCATTAATATAAGGAAAATAAAGGGCAGCCCTTTTTAATTAAATAGAGAGTTAACTCATCAACGGAGCCCCGCACACTGTTCCTGGGGAAGATCACAGAGGAAAAGGATGTTTGTGGGAACAGGACTTCTAAGCTCTGAGCCCAGGAAGATGAAAGGGGTGTTTCCAGCGGGTGGGGGCTAGAGACGGCACAGGTTTAAGGGAACACGGGGAACCGACTGAATTCAAACAAAACTGAAGAACAAAACAACTGGGGAGGGGGGGAGAAGATAATTATGTCTTATAACAATTACCCTGGCTAGGAAGCAAAATTAGCATAGTCCTTCCTAATTTAAATGTGTTGAAAGTGGCTGAGCATGACAGCAGAAAATTACAAGGTTTACGACGCAGGCTTTGGTTAACGTGACAGCAGTCGGGTATTGTAGCCTTTTTGCTGCTGATAACAATAATTATAAAGCGACCTATACATACTACACATATGAACTGTTAATGCTAGGGCAGGTTTCACTCTGCTGGCAAGTAACACAGTCACTGCACACTTCAGGTGGGTTTTATGGATCTTGTTTTTACTTATTTAAATCTTGATTACTTCTAACTTATCAGTTATAGGTTCGATCACTTTAGTGCCAGATAATTGTCCTAATCCTCCCTCCCTTCTTCCCGTTGGTCCCTCTGTCCATCCTTCCTTTTTTCCTTTCCTTTTCCTTTATTTCTTCCTTTCCAAATCTTTGGATCCAAGAAAATGAGGAAGTCTTAGAAATGGACTTTCTTATAAGGAATTTTTTCAAGTTTACCCACTTTCTCATAGTAGGGATCTTATTCCAATGTCTCCATTTCCAATTCAACTGTAGCTTCATTTCCAATCAAAAGTTCTCTGGGCTGCAAAACCACCTTCAGTTCGCTCTGTCACGTAGTTCCTTTAACTTTGTGTCGGTAACACTGACTCACTGAATTACTCAGCATTTTTTCCTGTTCCTTCACATTACCTTTATGTAGGAGAATTCCTAGGCCATTATTTTGCACATCACCCACTTCCTTCACTTAATCACAAAAGCAAAACGTACTTTTATTTAATAAATTGATTTTGTGAGTTGAGAAAAAAATGATCATTTTCTCTGTGGGCCAATTCAACACACTGGCTCACATCACAAAATGTACATTAATCAACAGTGAACGGTTAGGTGGGCTGTGTAGGCGACTTAATTAATAAAGATTTAACCCAGGGTTTCTTAACCTCAGCACTATTAACATTTGGTCCAGATGACTGTTGTTGTTGTAGGGCTTGATCATATGCACTGTGAGACAACAGCACTGTGCCTGGCCTCTGCCCATTAGGTACCAGTACAAACAACCCCTGCCCCCAGTTGTGACAACCAACTGTCTCCAGACATTGTCAGATATGCTGGGGGGGAGGGAAGGGGGACAAAATCACCCCCGAAGGAGAACCACTGATTTAACCCAATCAATAAAGGTCTTCGATTGTAGGTAAAAGAAATAACACACTCGTCTTAATAGGATTAGTTTGTCTGCTACATATGTCCCATTATTGGCAACAGGAATTTATAACAGTCAGAATCAATTAGACAAGTTGTGCTGAGCCGCGAGTAACTGGCACAAGAAATAGCAGAGAAGTTTCTTTTGCCATTGTGCTCAGGAAGTCTGGAAGGAAGCCCTTTATTGCTGCCGGTCAGGGGGTCCTATGAGACTCTCCAGTTTGGGCTCTATATCTGTCTTTTTGCTTTATCATCCCTAAAGTTTGGCTTTCATAACACAACTCCCAGGTGGTGATGGAGTGCCAGCCACAACTGGAAGCTGGAAAGAAGGCTAAGCCATGCATTTTTCCAGCGGAACTACTGTCTTGTACTTTGATAGGAGGGAGGGAGGGAGGGAGGGAGGGAGAGAGAGAGAGAGAGAGAGAGAGAGAGAGAGAGAGAGAGAGAGAATATATTTGCATGGTGTTCGCAACTAGCAGAGCCTCCTATTAATTTATTTCTCTTTACACTTAGGCAAATAGTTCTCAAACACTATGTGCTGGACACGGCGAAGTACTGGAGATGAGTAAAGAATGAACTTTGCTATCTGGAAGCATATATTCTATAGGGATAGGAGAGTATCACTTGATTAATTAAATTATTAATAAACTGCAACGGGTAAAAATGCTGCAGAAAACACAGAGGATGCTCTGAGTCTCTTAGAAGCAACATGGGGTTTTCTGTTTCTTCAGTAACTGTCTGTGGTTCTGCATTCAGAATGTGCTCAGTAAGTGTCCGGATAGACATCCTCACTGTCTGACCTAGGGCTCATCATGCTGATCCCAAACATGTATGTAAACTGTCCTCACAAGAATTTCTGAAATCAAAATAGCAGCGTAGCTATGCAAGCAAAGCTAGTTCCTTTCCATTCCGTTTTAGTTTTAAGCATTGTGACTCAAAGCCCAGGCTGCAATATATGCTATTTTTTTATTTTAGATTTTTTAAAATTGATTTTTAGAGAGAGAGGAAGGGAGAAGCAGAGAGAAAGAGAAACATTGATTGGTTGCCTCTTGCACGCCCGCCTCCCCCCACTGGGGATCTAGCTTGATAGCCTGGCCTGTGCCCTGACTGGAATCCAACAGGCAACCTTTCTGTGCACGGGATGATGTTCAACCAACTGAGCCACACTGGCCAGGATGCAAAATATACTCTACTAAGTAAAGTCCTATAGAAATTCTATCTTTATATTAAGTGAATTCACCTCCACTGATGTTTACACTAGAGAGGCCAACTGCTCAAATATTTCATTAAATTATTTCTGCAGTAAATTAATATGAATCTTGCTAATGATGTTACAACTTGGGTGGCTCAAAAAACAAAACTGAACTCAAGTGTTCCTTCAGAATATTATTTCTATTACCATTTTTTTTGCTTTTATATCCTGCTTCTTATGTAAATAAGCTCTGTGGTGGGTGTAGAATGTAAAGTTGTTTTAGAAGAGTCTAGAAACCAATGCATTTGGGGAGTAAATAAATTCACTCCAACCGTATTAACCTTAAATATTACTCTGACTTGTGCAGACTGAAGCTTCCCCACACTCCTGCACACACTCATCCAGAGACACATAAATAAGACACTGTCAAAAATATCCCCATTATTATCCAGTATCATCCAGTCAGTTCAGAAAACAATAACGATTGAAATATGTCTGTACTAGAGGATACCTTCCTTTTATTGCCTTAAAAGATATTTCTCTGTGGCTTTCTTTTGCTACAAGAGAGCAATGGGCAAACTCGGAAATTTTTCAATTTCTTTTGTGAACCTAAACTAGCCAGCTCTTTTATAGGGTTTGTATAAGTAAACTCCTACCCAGAAATTTTGTTTTTTACTGCTACTCAAACGCTATTTTTTTAAAAAAGTCTTAAATACTGTAAGTTTCCTAACATCATAGTCAGTATGCTTTAATCTCTAGATGTTAAACTGGCAACAGAGCTCACTTCTCCCCCAATGGTCACACGTATTTTAGCTCCAAAACACCATGTTAAGTTTAAGAACCAATATACCTGCTACTATTTAGAATTGATTTTAGAACAGTCTTAGGTTTACAGAATTATTATGAAGGTAGTACAAAGAGTTCTCCTGTCCCCCACACTCAGTTTTGCCCACCTATTATCAACATCTGACAGTAGTGTGGTCCAGTTGTTGCCATTAGTGAGCCGATGTTAATACATTATTATTAACAAAGTTAATACATAATAAAGTTTCCCAGACTTCCTCGTTTCCCCCCTAATGACCTTGTTCTGTTCTAGGATCCCAGTCAGGACACCGCAGTCCATTTATGTAGCTGTGTCATGCCTACAGAGACGCCTTTGGTTGTGACACCTTCTCAGACCTTCCTTGCTTTTGATGACCTTGGACGTTCTAGGGAGGACTAGTCAGATATTTTGCAGAATTTCTCTCAGTTTGGACTTGTCTGTTTTTATGATTAGACTGGGATTATGTGTTTTCGGTAGGAAGGACACAGAGGTAGAGTGCCGTTCTCATCACATCATATTAAGGGTCCAACTATCAGTGTGACTGCTCACTGTCATTAACCTTGACCACCTGGCTGAGGGAGTGTTTGTCAGCCTTTGCTACCCTGAAGGTTCTAATTTCCTCCCCTCTTCCCAGCCTGTGCTTCTGAAAGGAAGCCCACACTTAAGGATGAGAAGTTATGATCTCCCTCTTGCAGGCAAAGTATCTACATAAATTATCTGAAATTCTTTGGCATGGGAGATTCATTTATTCTCTCCCATTTATTTATTCATCAGTAATTTATACCAGTACAGGCTCATAGATAGTCATTTTATTTTTTATTTTTTAAATATATTTTTTATTGATTTCAGAGAGGGAGAGGGAGAGGGAGAGATAGAAACATCAATGACGAAAGAGAATCATTGATTGGATGCCTCCTCCAGGCTCCCTGCTGGGGATCAAACCCTCAACCAGGGCATGGGGAATTGAACTGTGACCTCCTGGTTCATAGGTGGATGCTCAACCACTGAGCCACACCAACCAAGCTAGATATTCATTTTATACTTTGTAATCCAATATTGCTTTATTTTCTTTTTGGTCAAATTGTTCCAGCTTTGGCCACTGGGCATCCTTTTGGCTCACTCTTGTGTCTCACTGACATACTCCAGTCAACATGGGGTTGCTTTCTGAGTACTTTCCAGCTCAACAGCTTCAGTCCTTGAAGACATTTCTCCAAGAAGTCCTGGTCCCTTTTATTGATGAATGGTATTAAAATCCAAGATCTGGGTGCCAGCGCCTGGAGTTTTTGAAATATTGCCTTGTATATTACTGTACAATAAATGCCTAGTGCAGCTTAAAAGAAATTAATTGTTATTAATGTTTGCCTTTTGCATCTTATCCTCATACTTGCTTAAAGCAAGCAACTAAATTATGTAACCTTGTAGTAAATTTTCCAGATAAGAGACTCCATTTTGCCTACCATTTTTGTCTGATTATGAAAAATACATCTACTTTCAGAAAGACAATGGGGAAGAGCTGGGGTAGGGGTGAAGAAAACACAGAGTGAGGTAGCATAACAAAAACAGACAAAGGTCTCCTCACAAAGTCCTTATTCCCCTTTTATAACAATTTCTTCAGAAGACAAGCATTCTCGGGTCCCCACTGATCACTTCTGAAATGGGAAAATGACCGCATTCTGAGGCATACGGAAGTGGCAGCTCATAATTCTCCCAAGAACACACACAAATTCCCGTATGAACATATTGATGTATCTCCTATAGCTGACTTACAGATTGTGTATGCGTGTGAGTGCGCATGCGTGCTCATACCCGACTTGCACATACACACACGGTTTGAAGACGCACCGGCCTGTGACCTTTGATTTTCCTTCCTGCTCATTTTGTCACTGGCTTTTATGCACGTGCTCATTTACACTGCTTGGGGGGGGGGGGCAGAGAGAGCTATACACAAGAACAGATTATCTTTTAGAGCACTCGGGGGTTAGCTTCATTCCCCCCCTCTTCTTTTTATGAAGAAAATGATAGCAAACATAAACGGAGCCCTTAAAGAAGAAAATGCATGAAACGATACCAGCAGACCTCCAGCTTAGCGGGAGGGCCGGGGCTAAAATATGCAATGCGGACACGTGCCCACTCTATCTTCAGCACTTAGAAAAAGATAAAAGTGGTCTTGAAAGTGAATGAAGTTGACTCTCAAGAAGTGGGTTTTAGATGCTGAATGTTTAATTCGCTGATAAAAGGGACCTGATTTCCTGCACACGGCTGCCATAAATAAAAAAAATGGGGGGGAAAAAAGCACATCTTAAAAGAGAAGCAATGAGCAGAAACTGACCTTTCTGTGAGCAAGCAGATGAGAGAAGGTATTTGGCTAATCCCAGCTGTCTCTGATTGGCCAGGCGGCCCCGTGTTGAAAATGTCTCCATCTGCGCTAATCTGCTCTCAGTTGGATGAGCGGAGGCCTTCAGAGTTAACCTGACATTTAACAATAATTACCCTTTCGAATGACCCCGGCCCAATCGCCTGCTCTCGAAGAAATCTCCTTTTTCTGTGCGTGCTCCCAAACCCCGCGACTTTTGTGTTAGAGATAGGGGAGAAAAAAAGATGAGACGATAACGCGGGGGTGTGGGAACACACGGAAGTGTGTGGTTGTGTGTATTTATATATCTGTACATTATATATACATACTTACACATTATCATGCATGAGAACTGGGGATTGCTAACTGGTAACAGGGCCTGTTTTCATGGCTCCCTTTATTGTGTAGTTTATCAATAATACCTTGTGGTATGAAGACAAAGGCAAAGGAATGATATCACCAATTCAAGTGGGGGGCGGGGGGATTTGTTTACTGGCTATTCTCTGAGAGTCAGAGTTCCAAGCACTGGAGTGTCCCTTATCGGACGCCAGGAGAAATGGTGCATGAAACAGGTTCAGATGGAAGAGCCGAGGTCAGAGGTCAGGAAGGCTAACTGTAGATGAAATGTGGCCATTTCTTTTTACCTGAGGCTGGCTTCATCTTTTCATAGAAAGGTCATTGTGATAAAAACAAAACACACATCTCAAAAAGAAATCCATTCTGGGGTTTTATTTGCCTAAAAAAGATAATAAAACAGCCTTTCCCAGTTTAGGCCTGCCTTTCCCAGAGCTTCCCTATCAGGGGCCAGGGTAAGATAAGGCAGTTTCTAGCACTAATAGTTAGTGAGGAGGGTCCATGGGCTGAGGGTTTGCATCACACAGGCCCCCAGAAGTTCAAGTACTTGTCCTAACCTTGTCCTAACACCAGGCCTGGACTGCTTGGCAAACGTGGTCTGGAACTCCGATAAGCACAATTCCTTGTAAAATTTGTCATATTTGCTTTTTTGGGGTGCACTTTAAATATATATATATATATATATATAAAATATCTATTCCTACCCCCTCTATAACAAATACAGAAAAAGCAAATATGGAAAGACACACAGGGATAACATACTCAAGCAAAAAACTCTGTCCATGGCTCCTCCGGAGTATTGAGTTTTTTCTTTGTTTGTTTTGGTTGATTGATTTTTGAGAGAGAGAGAGAGAGAGAGAGAGAGAGAGAGAGAGAAGCATCGATTTGTTGTTTTACTTATTTATGCATCCATTGGTTGATTCCTGCATATGCCCGGACCAGGGATCAAACCTGCAACCCTGGTGCATTGGGTGGACACTCTAACCAATGGACTACCCAGCCAGGGCCAGTATTTAGTTCTGAGCTGACCCTGCAGCCCATGCAACGAGGTTGGGGACAGCAGCACAGTCTGGTCTAGTGCACACTCAGCGGGTCCATAAAGCCACCTTCTGCAGGTCTCCCATTTTTTTTTTATTATCTGGGGAACCCTTTCCTTGAAACAATCCCCAGACCCATTACCAGTCTGCCTACCTACTTCTCTGGGTTTGAATTATTAATAATAATAACTACTACTTTACTTTTATTCCACACTCAGCCCCCCAAAACATTGCAAGCCCCCAATGAGGTGGCCATTAATTTTTTGGAACTGTACTTGTGACAATAATAATATTAATAGCCTTGAGAGTCCATGAAAGAGACACCAGTAGGGGAGAGGAGAGTTGAAATGGGAAAGGGTGCATAAAGTGGTACTTGAAATCGTCTCTGGCCTGCTCAGAACCTTCATTATTCAAAACTTAACTTGAAAAGAAGTCATTTGGGGTTTGATACACTGGCAGACTTCAGTTGCTATAGTGTGACACTTGGATGATTTCCAAAATGAAAAAGATATTTGCTCAGTATTCCTTGCCATATAAGCCCCCAAGTTCCCCTTTCTTAATAATAACAAAAGTGTACATATGGTTATTATCTTTACAAAGAGTCTTTTTTCTTTTAGGGACAACATTTACGATGTTTTGTTCTTTGTAAAATTAATTTTGCCTGTTGGAGAAAGTGGAAAAACACTGAAGAGTTGGAGGAGGATAAAATTCATTTAGTTGCTACTATTCCTTTTTCTATTTCTAAAAATGGTAATGAGTAGTGATAAACATAACATAATAACCTTTGTTGGGAAGTTACTAAGAGCCAGATCAGATTTTCTATGTAGATTATTTAATTCCCAATATAATCACAGTTAAGTAGGTATTATTGTGTGTGTATGTGTGTGTGTGTGTGTGTGTGTGTGTGTTTTAAGGCAGTTTCTTAACCTTAGGCCTATTGACATTAGAGCTAAGTAATCTTTGCTGTGGGTGCTGTCCTGGGCAGTACCCGGAGCCCACAAGATGCCAGAGCCCCAATCCACAATGGGCACTGCCAATGCCCCTAGGACAGCAAAATCACCCCAGCTGAGAGTCACTGATTCAAGGCCATTCCCAGTCATAAGTCAAGGTCACACTCCCAGTGAGTGACATGAGCAGGAATTAAAAACCAGTTTTATCTCTCTTCATAGATGTGATCTTATTCCGAATATATCTCACATAATTGTTTTTCTCATTTAACATGTGTTGGACTTGGCTTAACCATTTTTCTTTTATTCAATATTCCTTTATTGGACAATATCAATAATGCACTAAATGATCATCTTTATACATAATCTTGTTTTCTTCTATATTTATGATTTTCCTTATGCTGTGTTTCCCAAGCTGAAATTTCTGAGTCATAATGGGTGTATTTGAGAGAATTCTGGAATATAGTGCCACCTTCGCTGAGCCAACTCACACTCCCATCAGCCTCGTGTGAGTCTGCCCCTGCACTACCATGTGTATTTGAGGTTTATAACTGATGATCTTAAAATTGTGTGGCCTTAAACATTCAACATAATTCCCTTTGAGAAATAAAAGCATACGTGTCGCCATTAACGTCATCCATGTAGTAAGTTTTAGGTATAAGATAATAATGAATCCCAACTTTACGTAACCTACTAATACTTATTGCAATTCCCTGCCTTTCTGAATCCCACTGGCCACCCACAATTTCCCAGGGAAAGCTCAGCCAATGGACAATTTTTATTAACACTTCCAGAAACAAGTCATGATCATCTGTACTGGAATCTGCTAATATCAGTTCTTTACATTGGACCCCATTACCTCCTCAAGGGCTCACCGCCTGCCGTTCAGCCAAAGAACAAAAGGTAAAGGAAGCTTTTCTTCCTGTGACTGGCTAGACTCAGGGTGCCCTGCTTTGCATACATTACCCATTTAATCTGCATGAAAATATTTGCATTTTGTGAGGAGGACAGTGAAATTTAGCAAGCCATTTTGCCAAGTTCACAAGCTAGAAAGTGGTAATACGGACATTTTATTTTTTTTAAATATATTCTTATTGATTTCAGAGAGGAAGGGAGAGGGAGAGAGAGATAGAAACATCCATGATGAGAGTGAATCATGGATAGAATGCCTCCTAATGCCCCACACTGGGGATCAAGCCCATAACCTGGGCATGTGCCCTGACCAGGAATCAAACTGTGACCTCCTGGCTCATAGGTCACTGCTCAACCACTGAGCCATGCTGGCCGGGCAATGCTGATATTTAAACCAAACTTCTGTTTGGCCTTCTACCAGATTAACAGGCCTCAAAAACATTTCCAAACAAAAGCCTTAACACTGACACACACTTCAAAGGTCCTTCCACAACCAGCACCACTGGTCCCACCTACAACTTGTTAGAAAGGCAAATGTAGGTCTCGGAGAGTGGGGTCTAGAAATCCCTTCAAGAAGCCCTCCCAGTAAACGTGGTACCGGCTCAAGTTTGAGAGAACCACTGCCTTCCCCTCTCTACCCCGTCCCCCCCAAACCCTCTGCCACCTCGCATCAGTCAGTACCATCTGCACCTGAATATGTTTCCGGTAAGGACAAGTGATATTTGCCATTTCTGTGTATGTGTCACACAAAAAGTATCAATGGTAAGAAAGATTTTTTGCTTTTTACCTGAACTTACAAAATACCTGCATTTTTTATTCCTTCGATTTTCCACTTTGCTTCTGTCCACCCTATTTAAAGTTTATCTTCTGACGTCTCACACCTCTTTCTGGATTTCCCTGGCAGAGGCTCAAGAGAATGATGAGTTACAGCCAATGATCCTAATGCTATTCTAATGGATGTGTTCATCGCTGGCATTGAAATGGTCGCCTTCGATTTTGGTGACCAGTTGCTTCCTTTGCAAGTTTTTCTATCTTGTTTTAAGGCCGCATATGGTCTAACAGCACCACTGAACTTGTTTCGCTGGCGCTGACTACCTTTCCCAAACTGCACTGGAGATGCCAAGAGAAACCTCTCACCCCACTGCACTCCCCACATTCACAGTCAATCAACAGCGCCTGCCAAGTCTGGGCCGGGCACTGCCCGGGAGGAAATGCCACGGGGAGATATTGCCACAGAAGCAGACGTCATCAGAGGTAATAAGATAAGGACACATTCTTATTTAGGCCCCAGCATATGCTCCAAGGTAGGAAAAGTGCTTAGACATTCACAGCTTTACTGTGGATGCTGGCAACTGGGCGAATACAAACAGCATAAACAATAGAAGCCGGAAATGTTTGAGATTAGGAAATTAATTCAAGCTTGGGCCAAGAAGTCAGCACTCAGAAGCTCGCTGGTTCCACCCTTGTCATGCATGTCAAGCAAGGTCTCTCAATCACTCATCACAAGCCATCTACGGGGTTCACTGACGGGTCAGCAGTGCGGCCTTTCTTTCACAGTATTTCAGGGTCTTCCCCAACTCTTGGTAGCGACCCCAATAGACCAATAAGCAAGCATTTCTGCGTCACCCAGC
>NW_006296417.1:5188850-5213437 GCF_000327345.1 Myotis davidii | reverse complement strand
AGGAATATGGGCATTAGTGACTCACCGTTGGCATGACTTTTCTCTATGGCATCATAAGGGTAGTTAATTAGGCCATATTAGCAAACAGCAGAGGTAGAAATGGCCCCCGTTGAAGCTATGGAGCATTGAAAAGGCTCCTGGTAAAATTCTTCAGAAATAAACGTGTCTATTCACAAAAAACTTACCTGCGTTCATTCCTTTCATCCCCACAGCCCGGCCCCTGCTTTATTTCTTAAGTCACCCAGACCTTGTCTCTCCCGTAATGTCATAATCAGCAGGCTGAGAGCAAGGTTGCTGATAATTGTTCTTTATGTTGCTCTTTGTTTAGTATCTGATTCAATACATCTAGGTGGACACCATTTCATCACCTTCTTGGTAACAGAGGTGAAAAAAATCAATGGCAATCAGATTACCTTGTTAACAGGAAGGCGAAAGGGCCAGTGTGTTAAGTTCACAGGGCATCCCCTTTCATTTACAACATTTCACTTTTTTTATTATTTATCTTTATTATTATTTATAGCACCAAGCCCAGCGCATTTCCCAACACAGAGCGCGGCCCTGCATTTGTCTCCTGCGGAGCCCAGCAGTTCTGCCCTGTCCAGGCCGGGTCGGGGGCCCCCTTGCGCGGCCTTTTCTCACCAAGTACTGGGGCCAGTCCCGGAGGACTCCGGGTGCAGCGCTGACTTTGTGATCTGAGCTGTCATTTGATATCGTATTTATGGCCGTGTTGGGTATTTTCTGTTGGTCCTCATTATTATCACTGTTATTATCTCCAGCAGCAACGCGCCCTGGGCGAGGCAGGGGGATTATAACGTGCCCAAAGAACAAAAGCTCTCAGGGTGGGACTCCTAGATGAAAGACGTGATATGGGCAGGACAGGCCAAAATAATAGGACGGATGCGGGGCAGCCCTACACAGTGCTGGGCGACTACTGCACGAGGAAGTGCTTTGAAGAACAGGCGCTCATGAAGAAGGTTTTTGAAATCGAGAAGGATGCGCTGTTCTTGCAAACACGTTACTGTTTGAGCTTACTGGATAATTCGACAACATTTTTGAAAAAAACGAAGGCACTGTTTGACTTCAAAGGCATGTAGGCAAGAGGGCAGGTTCATTCCAATTGGTGTAAAGGCCAAACGCTCTGGGGAGTGGCCACTGCGTAGCCTTCATTACGAAGCAAGGGGCCATATTTCAGCTGCCTGTGCTCAGATAGGAGACCTGAAAATGTCTCCACGGGTTCCTTGAACTTGAGTTTGGGGCTCTGCATCCTTGGGGGATGTGTGTGTGTGTGTGGGGGGGGGGTTGTCTCAGAAACCCATGGGAACATGAACTTTGTCTGAGTTTCAGGAGGTGAGGCCAGGCAGGAGCTCAGGTGAGGTGGCCCTGGAGGTGGCTATGGGTGGGGAGCTGATGCTACCAGTGGACTGTTAGTTTTTGGAAAGTCAAATCACACTCAGATTATAACCCGAGGTCGTGCCACATGCTCAGATATCATTCTCAATCAACAACGCTTTTCAGGCACCATTTTAGCAACATACATTAAAATGTTTGCCAAATAGTCAGACCCTTTGGCAGAGAATATTCTTAAAAGTCTATGCTAAGGAAATACTCATGAATTGGAATCAAACCCATGGGTACCACACAACAGTATTCATTTTAAAAGCAAAAAGTTTTAAAGTGAGAAAAAACAAAACTGAAGCCTATAGTTTTAAACCGACAAAATGGGATGGATAAAGTGAACATGAAGCAACGTTTAAATATGTAATTAAAAAATGATTCAGCATTCTGAAAAGTACTTACCCTATAATTCAAGGTAGGCAATCCCATGTGAAGTTGTATATACACCATGATTACAATTGTAAAATACATATGATAAAATATTTCGGGTAATAAGCACAAATGAATAGTAATTGTGTTGGTGGGTTAATGGTACAAAATTTTTTCTTGGTTTCTCCAAGTTTCTGTAATGCTGTCATATTACTTTTATAATTAAAAAAAAAATACTGAAACCATTCAAAATGACCCTGGTATCAGAATGGTTAAAATATATTGACAATCCCTTTATTATCTGCCCATCACCTCATTTTGTGTAACCTCTGAATATCATCTGAACTGAAAGACAAGAACACTCAGCTCTTTGGGAAAGACTGTGCTTGGCCCGTTCCCTCCCACAATTCCCTTCCCTCTGAGCACCTTTCCTGGACTCCATTTGTCCAGGCAAACGTTGCCAAAAAGCAGATGCTACAACTGGCTTCCGATTCTGTTCTGTCCACTTCCCACAACTACATCTGTCATGGAACACAGTTGGATTTTTCACTGACATACACAGACAGAGATGAGTGCGTAGATTTAAAACCCATTAAGACATTCAATACTTATATTCGTATCAGCTTTCTAGGCAACTGAATCTATGTCTCAAATCAAGATCACCCTAATTATATCAATTCAGTCGGCTGTGATACATGTTTAAGTCTCACTTACCTTTTCTTCTGTGCCTTAAATGTGGGTTGTTCATGAACGCGCGGCCACTCTACAGCTTGGAGCTCCACCGCTGATGCCGTCCAATCAAATCTCTCCAATCACACCTGCAGATGTAACAGACAAATACTAAGTTTCTGGCAGGAAGATCTGAATTAGAAACTTGTTGGATAGTCATATATCAAGTTGTGGCCTTGACAATCTCCCAAGTTCTATACTTCTTCATGTAAAAAGAGGGGCTTATAAAGTCTTGCCCGTTTTGTATAATCCTTTGCGATCACAGTGGGAAAATCAACCAAAAAAATCTGAGAGAGAGATGTTACGGTTATTGAATTCAAGATGTAATTTTGTTTTAACTTTTTTCACTTTTTTCCCCCCACTGTTTTTTCTCCCTTTCTCTTTAGTTAACTTCAGAACTAGACCACTCTTTTAGGGTGTCAGAGTGTGGAATTCTATGACCCCCAACTTACCTGCTAGACTCAACAAAACACTATCAGAAGAGAACACATTGTGTATCCTGTTTATCAGCTCACAAACTGTACCATCTCCTGAATGCTTGAAGAATCATATCTGCCTTCATGTCCAACATGCAATGACCATCTTTCTGTACTTGCTGTGACTGCTTTCACTGATCAAGTAGAATGACCAAGTCAGAGATTTTATTTGTGCTTCCACTGCCAATGTCTTATTTGCCTCATTTCTGCGGTATGACAGCGGGCCACGCATACCTCACCCACAGAACTTAGCACCCTATGCTGAAACAGTCCACTGTCTGACTTCACCACATCTTTTACTTTAAGTTCCTAGAAGGCAGGGACTTCCTCCCTCATCCCCCCAGGTATACAACTCCAGGACCCAGCATACTTTTCCGTTGATTTTAAGCATCTGAGAAATATATATGCAAAGTCTTGTGAAAAAACAGCTGACCTAATTGATTTGAACCAGAACGGTTGGAGGCCCTGGGGAGGTAGCTCAGTTGGTTTGAGTGTCATCCCGAAACACCAAGGTTGTGGGTTCGATCCCTTGTATTTATCAGATTACCTTGGTGTTGATTCAACTGATATTATTTTGATGAAATGAAATGCATATGTGCTTTTGTATTTTTAACAATATTATCTTATCACAAAGACAAGAAAATTTGGTGCTTTTTCAATGTCTACTAACGAAATGTATTTTGACTGTACATGGAACACTCCATCAATAAATCTGTTACATTCCAAAGGGAAAAACAAAATATAGGCAAGAAGAAAAAAAGAGGCAAATGATTGATTAAACCCAACAGAGTCTTCATTTTTCATTCATTTATGTATGTTTGAGGATTCCTGCAGTTTTAACTGAGTTTCAGGTTGAATCACATGTCACTAGTAGGAACCTCTCCACCACAGAATCCCACTGCTGGAGTCTTTTCAATTAATTAAGTGTCGTCGAGGTTAGTAACGATTTTAGGCTACAGAATGAAATTATTTCATGAAGTGGCAAGTTCCTTATGTGTTTTTCTCTTCCCTCCTCTGCATAGGGCAGGCAGAATTAGAATTTTGTCAATAGGCTAAACAAAAGCCTTATCCCTAGAATGACTTCAAACACAAATCCAATGACTTAAAACAAACAAAAAAAGGGAAAAAAATAATCATGTAGCCGAAACCGGTTTGGCTCAGTGGATAGAGCGTCGGCCTGCGGACTGAAGGGTCCCAGGTTTGATTCCGGTCAAGGGCATGTACCTGGGTTGCGGGCACATCCCCAGTATGAAATGTGCAGGAGGCAGCTAATCGATGTTGCTCTCTCATCGATATTTCTAACTCTCTATCTCTCTCCCTTCCTCTCTGTTAAAAAATCAATAAAATATATTTTAAAAAAAATAATCATGTAGAATCGAATAGAGTTCACTACCAATAGAGAGGTTCTTGCAACTTTCTGAAATGTGGTGGTTAAAAATGAGGAATAATTATAAACATTCCCATCTTTCTAAAGTACTAAGGAACGTCAGTTAAAATAAGAAAAGCAACCACCAAGTAATTAATTGCTATCTGTTGAATTTCTATGTGAAGCCAGCACTACACAAATTGAAGTCAAGAACAGAAGGAAGACTATGATCTTGTACTTCGTTTATAATCGTGTTCCTTATTCAAGACGTGTCCCAGCAGGTTCTGTGACCTCAATCTGGCCTCCAGCCCGTACAGGATAGGGGCAGGGATAAAGATATGTTAAGTCCTGGAGCAACATAAAGGCTTTTTTAGGGGTTTATCTGTTGGGCTGCACTTGAAAAGGAGTTTTTTCTTTAAATATTTTTATTAATTTCAGAGAGGAAGGGAGAGGGAGAGAGAGAAACATCAATGATGGGAGAGAATTATTGATCAGCTGCCTCCTGCATGGACCCTATTGGGGATGGAGCCCACAACCTGGGCATGTGCTGATGGGCAACCATGACTTCCTGGTTTATAAGTCAGTGCTCAACCACTGAGCTATACCAGCAGGGTGGAAATGTGTTAACTTTTGATAAGAAATTAGACAGATAGATAGATAAGCATATGATAGACAGACAAACATAGATAGATAAGCAGATGATAGACAGACAAGAGACTGCATAGTTACAACAATGAGCTGTCTTTCTTCTCAGCTATTTGGCCATCACAGTGGATACCATACTATAGAAGGGTCTTCATAGTTACAGAAGGGCAACTCCAAGGTAGAGCGGGTCAGTGGTCCTGCCTGAGGCTGAGGCTACAGAGAAGTCAGTATCTGAGCCCCTTCACATTATCCCTTCTGGCTGTGATACAACTGGAAAGGGCCGGGGGGAGCGGAGAGGAGAGCTTTCCTCTCCCACCCCCTCATGCCCAGAGCTTTGTCACTCTCAAAGACACTTAACAGCAGTCCCATATTTCTCATTTAACCCCTGGACAGACTCCCCAGCATCCTACCACTAATTTGTTGAAGGTACAGAATGTTCTCGGCGTAGGATGCGCCAACTCTGCAGGGAGATTTTAGTTCATTTTGTGGCACTTCTGCTGCTCTAACAAGATATACAGTAACACTGAACTCCTCGCCAGATGACTTCCAGGAACAAAGCACTTTGCAGATCTATTAGGAAGCCCCGGGGTCAGTGCCTAATGCTTCTGTTCGCCAGGGACTGGGCCCCCCCTAGGAACAGTACGAGTTAACTGTGATTAACTGTATGAACTTGATGTATTTGAACAGAATTGTTAACTGTAAGAAAGACCATTTGGAAGCTCAGAAAATAATTTTGGTTGAATCTCTCTCTCTCTCTCCCTCTCTCCCTCCATCCACTTTCTTCCAGCTAAAAGAGAGACTCTTAGATATGATCTGATAAAGAAAATGATAGCCTAACATAGAATTCTAGAGATGTCAGATGCAGAACAAGAGAGACTTTGGATGAGTGGAGAGTCACTTACTTATCAAGAAATTTTACCCAGATACTCCTAGCATCCTTATATTGTCAAGTTAAAAGTCTGAGAAAAATATTTCCATCCATTTAAAATAAGAAGAGAGTTCTGAAGACACCTAACATTCTGAGTATTAGGGATGGGGTGGCAAGAAGGTATTTTTCACACATAAATTATACATTCATCCAATCCCTACATTGGTATATAAATCTTTCTATGAATATCTAAGACAGGTCTTTCTGGACAGGATCAGTGGGTCTGTAAATGCATTGTTCATCTAGGACTATAGCACCATGAAGTGTTTTCTTTGAGATTCTAGTAACTTGCATGATTATATTATTAAAATCTAGAAACACATTCTATATATCCTTGAGTCTGTTCTAGTAAAACAGTGGGAGCCACCTTTATCTATGATTTTATTTAAATCCCCTTGAATATTTATATATTCATTATCTTGGTCCATTAGTATAGTCCCTAGAGTCCAAAAAATGTAGCTGCTTATAAATGATTAAACTAATGTAAGACCTTTAATTTAGGATCTCATCTAATTCTCACAATAACTCTGTGTGGTAAGTACTCTTACTGTTCCCTTTTTATAGATACATCAGAGGCATTGGCAGGATGAGTAAATTTCCCAGGGTTACAAAGATAGTTGATGCTAGAATTACGTCATGAATTCAGATACCAGGATTTTTATAGTCTACATGCTTAACTATTACCCTGTTTCAGAGATAATCTCTCAGGGCTGGTTTTCTGAGATTTGAGAAAAAGTTATATAATGATCTTATATATATCATCATGATTTTATGGGGTGGGGGGAGATCCACACTAAAAATAATAAAAAAATATGAATTTTTAGACTTGAATCTATCAGGTTTTGAAAAAATCCTCTCAGTGTTTTTTTCTATTTCCACCCTCCCCATAAACATAATATAAATTATCATCATCATCATCATCACCATCTTTACGGTTTTGTTAAGACCTTATTTAGTTATTTATAATGAACACTGTAGAAGGATTTTTAGCTGTGAACCTTTGTCCTGTGTTGGGTTCAAATTTAAGGAGAATATTAAATAGAACAAATTTAAATATAATTCTGTTGATGAAATTAACAGAGTTGACCACAAAGAAATAGTTGGAAGGTGTTCCCGAATGGAGTAAGGTCATTGATAAAGATGATGCTATTATGTCAATAAAAAAGACTTCTCTTTGTCTCCAGGTCTTACCTGGTACTTGTTACACAATGATATCTATGGAATGTTGAAACTCAGCAATGCTATGTGTGTGGTTTAACAGCTCCTATAACTATTTACCTAAAGGCACAATACCTTCTAGTGTGCATTGTAAATGAAGAACTGAAATGAATGTAGTACCATTGCATTTAATTGGAAGATTTAGTCAGGCGGGCAAGAAAATCCCCTAACCAGAAATAGCGACATGTGGGCTAGTGTTCTAGCCACTAGTAATTGCTTAATGGTACTGCGAATCCCAGTGAAAAGCCCGCGAGACAGACTTCCTATTAGTGTAAACCAAATTCAAAGCTTTGGTTTGCTTGCTTGAGTATTATGTGCACTTATGAGATTAGATTAATAATAGCCCAAACGGGTTGTGTTATGGCAAGTACAATCTTAATGTTCCATGGCTTTAACCATATTATTTCAGCAAGTGTTGGGTCTTAAATGAACCTCATTATTACAATCGAAGTGACTTTGAATGAGTTCAATCCCGTGACAAAAAATGTCTACGTCTCTCCTTCCATTGCCCCCATCTTGCCGATGGTCCTCTAACCCTGTGCCATCTTCAGAACCTTGAGTTATCTTGTAGTCCGCTCGCCCTGTAAAGACCTCGGCTGGTCCAGGGCTCCATATGCCGCAGCTCCTTCATGTCAACTCCTTTCTATCCAGTGATGGGCTTGCTTTAAGCCTGTCACCTCGCTCACGGTGGAGACTAGAAGCCTTCTGCTAGGCACCTAAGACTGCAGCCCCTGAGCTCTCTAGAGTCTTCCATCACAATGCACATATTTCTTTTCCTTTGGGTCTTAAACATCTCAGAGACTCAACTGCCACTTACGTCAAATGGTAACTCAGCAACTTCTCACCTCCCCTTTTCCGTTTATCCATCTCTGTCCAGATGGTGTTAGGAAGGTACCCAGACCTGAAATCCAGGGGTCCCCTTTGAACTTTTCTCTCGAGTCCACCCTTTAAGACCTATGCAGCCAATGGCGGAGGCCCACCTGGTGTTCCTTCACCCCCTTCTCGCCTCTCCGTGCCTGCTATGTTCACACCACTCCAAGCCTGCACCACCGTGTAACTGTAATCACTTCTTTAAGACTCGTCTCTTCTCCTAAGGTCATACTGTTGCTAGTTCAAACTTCCTCCAAAAAACAAAACGAAGGTCTTAAAGTATTCAACGTTAAGGGCACTTTCTCACATTCATTTTGTAATGCAGGCTGCCCACCTGCAGTGCATATACAAGAATCTGAGGACTACGGTAGACCAGGCCTGTTTGGGAGGCCAGGGTGAGCGTGTGGGCCATTCCCTGGGGCCTGCCAGTGCGGGCTCTTCCAGTTCTACCAGATGGCCACCTCCGTCTCATTGTTCCCCTCCCAGAAAGGGCCCAGCCACACTGAGAAGGCACTCTGCGAGGAAGGTTTCTGTAAAGTGAAGACTGGGTGTAAGCCCCAGCTAAGGAAAGTCACGTGTCTATGAAAATATCAAGTTCAAAATAACTGTTCAGCAACTGTGAGCTGTTCAAGTAAGTTACACAACATCAATGAATTGTGTGTATTATGCTTTCAAAGATGATTTGCTGCTATAATAGAATGTTCCTATTATGTTTTAAAAATGGTATTAATAGTAAAGTTGTATTAGTACTGGGCCTCCACTGAATACTCACCCTTTTCCTACACTCCTTTAAATATTTTTTAAATTTTGATTGATTTCAGAGAGGAAGGGAGAGGGAGAGAGAGATAGAAACATCACTGAAGAGAGAGAATCACTGATTGGCTGCCTCCTGCACGCCCCACACTGGGAATCGAGCCCGCAACCTGGGCATGTGCCCTGACCGGGAATCGAACCGTGACCTCCTGGTTCCCAGGTCGATGCCCAACCACTGAGCCACGCCAGCTGGGCCCCTACATTCCTTTTTAAAATGTTCACTGCAAAGCAAGATACAAACTATTTAAAACTGGACAGTTTTTGACCCAGGTGCATTTTTCCACATCTTGCAAATGAGCAGTTTATTAATAAAAGACTATTTCAAAAAGTTAAATATTAATTCAGTCTAAACACGATTAGGCTTCTCATTTATATCTTGTCATAGCAACCTCTCAAGTGTCCTTAAAGGATCATTAATCACACCCTGTTATTATCGCTGTACCATTTAGTAGAATCAGTGTCCCTCACTAGCACGTAGGTTTCTGGAGAGGAGAGCCAGGCTGTGTTAACACAGTGCTGGGCACCAAGGGCCGTCAAAGAACAGACTCGGGGACAAATGGTCTTGGGTGTGACCGTCGGGACAGGCTGTGCCGTCTACCTTTTCGACAGTGAGTATATAACCACATAGGTAGCAAGAAAAAAGCTATTGCTTTTAAAAAGCAATTTTGATTGTTTCTATTAAGAAACGCAAGAAAGAAAACAGTCAAATAAGCCAAATGTCCCCACAGCTTATTACACTCATTAACAATGTTGCTATTCACTTGTAGTACAAAACAGTACGTATAAATAATTTAAAAACTCAACAAACCAAAGTAAAAAGTGAAAGTCTGCCCAACTGCTGTGGTTCAGTGGTTGAGCTTCAACCTATGAACTAGGAGGTTAGGGTTCGATTCCTGGTCAGGGCATATCCAGGGTTGCGGGCTCCATCCCGTGTGAGGCGTGCAGGAGGCAGCCGATCAATGATTCTCTCTCATCATTGATGTTTCTCTCTCTCCCCTTCTCTCCCTCTCTGAAATCAACAAAAACATATATTTTTAAAAAGGGAAAGTCTCTCTCACAAATCCCTCACGCCCTAATGGCAGCTAGTGTGCGTAATTCCTTATGACTCCTCCCAGCATGTGTCTAGTTCATGTAGTACAGGCACATGTCCTCCCCTAAGACACACAGTGGGAGGACGGTGTTTCCTGCAGCCTGAGGACAGGTAAGGGGTCTCTGTGTAGCCTTGGGCGCTACACCTGGTATCTACCTGCCTTGTTACGTCCCAAGTCAAAGTTGGCCTCTCAGTGACATACCTTCCTCCAGGGGAAGATACAAGTGTGGGGCCCTGGAGACTGCCTTGCCTAAGCGATAGCGTGGAGTATTCATGTTCCTCTTCATTTATGGCTCCTCGGAAGTCCAAGAGGTAAAAGACTGGGCTTCCCCCTTAAACAGTGGGCAGATCTGGGAAGAACAGTGCCCGAGTCTTGGAAAAGGGCTCTCTGCATAGAGCTCCACCGACCTCGTGGCTGGGGGCCGCAAAGCAGCTTGGGAAACTTTCCCACGGTGTCTCCAGCCACCTTTCCTGAGCGCGGTGGGTGGTGGGAAGCTCTGGCCACCAGCCCTTCCCATCGTTTGAGTGGTGTCGACTTAATGTTGTCACTGCCTGTTTGTTTTCATTATTCTCATACAGCGATGTTGGAGGGTGGGAGTGGGAAGCATTTGAGATCTGGTTTTACTCCTCTATCTTAAATAACAGGAAGTTCAAACTATTGTAATCATTTCTAAATCATCCGCGGCCATGGGAAAACGGCTAAAATAAATAGCTCATAGCCATTGCTTCGTAAAAAAAAAAAAAAAAAAAAAAAATTTGTTTCTCTTGAGAAGAGCTACAAGAATCCAAGGAAAAGTTCAAAAGGAAATTTTGATCAGTTATTAATTGATTCATTCATATAAGAGACTCATTTTGAATTCAAATCTTCTTTGGAGTTGTTAATTCCTATGATATTCTACTAAAGGACCTTAAACTTGAAAGTATATAACACTGATCCTTTATGCTTCTGCTTCCTATCACCACAGAATCTGGCAGAAACAACCTAAAAAATATTATGGCCCAGCCAGTGTTTCTCAGTGGCTGAGTGTCTACCAGGAGGTTACAATTCAATTCCAGTCAAGGGCAAATGCCCAGGTTGCAGGCTTGATCCCCACTGTAGGGCATGTAAGAGGCAGCTGATCAATGATTCTCTCTCATCACTGATGTTTCTCTCTCTCTCTCCCTCTCTCTTCCATTCTGAAATCAATAAAAATATACTTAAAAATTTATGAACCTAGAATACTAATATAACAATAGAACCTATGGATTTTCCCTGAACAGCTGTTTTATGGGGACTGAACACCTTTACCACTGGGGGGGAAAAAAGAGAAATTATTAATTCTGAGCACAATTTTGATCATTGCTCTATGTATGAGTTTGCAGGCTAAAGTCAGATTGTAAGTGTATGTGAACAAGCTTTTAATGAATGTCACAATATTGTGTGTATATATATGTGTGTGTGTGTGTTGCAATTTAAAAATAAACATTAACTCGTGCATGCATGATATATATAAAGCTCTCATTGGTGCCAATTACACATGTGTGTTTCGATCTGTCATTATTGTTTGTGAATTTGGTTGACATTTCTATTATAGAGAAGGGTGAATAGTGATATTAAAATATTTCTGCTAATTAATTTCCTTTCAATGTGCATGAATCCATGCACTAAGCCACTAGTTATAATAGGAATGGTTTGACAACAATGAATAAACAAGCCTTAAAAATGTTATAATGCAGTCAGATTCTAATCATCATTGGAATCCTATTCTTTCCCCACTTCTGAAAATCCTTCATTTTTCACTTTTTAGAACAGCCACATTTTCACAATGCTGATGTGACCTGGTTCTTTTGGGGGAAAAAATACAGGTTTATGAATCTGAGCCCAACATTTGGACTATGACTCATATAAGCCTCCTGTTTTCACTCACACAGGCCCCATGAAAGATGCCCCCCAGGACAAATTTCCTCCTGCACCTCCAAAGATGAAAGACTCCTGCTAACACCGTGAAACTTGCCTCCAGTTTTCAAAACGTGATCACCGCGTTCATTACTCGAGCGCCATTCTGGGCAACTGGGGTGAAATCCACCAGGCAGAATGGCCACCCGCGACCCTGTCTGCCATTTAGAAAATGACTCGCCAACCACAGAGGGTTAATTCGGAGCGCACCTCACTGTTGGAGGGTTTATTTTTATCTCTGAAGTGTCCGGCTACTGCCATAACCAGGGCAGTATCTCCTCTGACACTGATATTTCTGCTGTCAAAAAGCAGTTTGTTTTTTTCCCCCTAAACCTCCCATCTAAGGTCCCAAACCACAGCCCTGGGCCTGTGGATTCCTCCAGAGCTACCAGATTGCGCTGCTATTGCAGAATGTCCTATTGGAGCCTGGCTCCGGGCGCATCCGCTAAGTAATCTGGCATGAAGAAAAGTTAACTGAATTAGGGGCCAATTGGGACACTGGGTGACCTACTCTGAGGAACTGAGTCCTCTGAACTTTTCCATTCCGCTCTGCCTTCATACTTTAATAGGGACCGAATCCCCATTAACAATTGAGCGGCGACAATAAGTGCCATCAGGAAAAGGAAATTCAATTTTCGTGGGGGATGACAGTCTTACCTTTTCGCGCTTAATTGGCCGTATTGTCTCCAAAAGTTAATTGGTTACTTAGTCCAGGTAGTTAGTAAAATGTTTAGCTGCGTCAAAAAGCTCAGGCTCCCACTGTTAATGGGGCATGAAATGGAATGTTTGATACTGCAAATAAAATCAGTGATATTCAAGGATGTTATGGTAGGTAATGCGTTGAAACTGCCATTTAATGGGTCCTGGAAGATTAGGGTAGTGTCAGCCGGAACCGCCCGGTCTCTTTTCTGACATTGTTAGTTGCCTCTTCATTTACTTAACGGCTGTCTGCACTGATTACATAGGCATAAAACTCCCCGCAAAAAAACAACAGAGACACGCTCTATTAGCAGTCCAATTAGAACTATTTGCATATTACAGTTCATTTCTGCTTAAGTGAATCCCTAATACAACTTTAGGAAAAAAAATTCTATTGTGTCATTTGAAAGAAAGGGAAAAGGAAAGACTTAAAGGTGATCTCTCTCTCCCTTTCTTTTTCTCACTTCATTTTTTCCTCCTTTTTTTTTCTCTCTCTCTCTCTCTCTCCATCTCCCTCTCTGTCTCTCCCCTTCGCCTCAAATATTAGGGTAGGAAAGGAGAAATTACACACTTTCAGCCTGACACATCCTGTGGATATTGGTGAAGACAGGGATATATATCGTGGTGATAATTCACTCCAACAAAACCCAGCGTGCTGCCGGGCGCGGTCATGCTTTCTTTAGTGAAGGTGAATGTTTTTGAGGGATGTTTCCAGTTTGTCGGAGATCTGCTATTGCTTGGAATTTTCGAGCAAAGCAGTTACCATCTGCAACCACCTCCCTGGTGGGTCAAGCCTTTCATGTGCTGTCCCTGTCACTTCATGTCGGGGTCGCAGCCACAGAGAGCAGAAGCGGGCTCTGGTGTCGGCCCGTGTACCCCTGGGGGACATTCAGCTGCACGCAGTGTCGACACCTGCGCCGTCAGCACTCTTACCAGGGCCAGGACAGTACTGCGTCTGGGTTCAGCAAGGCTGGAGATCTTACCGTGTCACACATTTCTGTTTCCACGACTCAGTCCTTAGAAATAACATCTTGATGTCTATCCATAAGGCCACTAGAAATATTTTAGTTATATGATTATTGATAGTGATAATGGTGATAATATAGAAGCCAGAGACCTTTGGCTGACGTTGGGAAGAGGCACTGCACTAGCACCGGCCATGATAAATGCTAATGAAGTGAAAGCAGTGGGCTCCCTTAAGCTGATGCTGTAAGCATTACATGGAGTGTGTTAAGCGAGCAGGAGCAATTTGCAGTGAATGTTTTTAAGATGCTCCATAACATGCCATCATTCCCAAACCTCTCTGGGGCCTGTGAATCGGGGGAGGCCAGGAGCCTGGAGAGAGAATTCCCAGCGGCCAGGGAGGAATGGGCCCGCACACTGCGCATCCCCCTGGTCCTGCTGGGGAGGACGATGGCTGGGAGAGGGTGCGATGGAGAGGCCAGTGCTTTGTGGTCACCTGAATGACGAGAGAATGAACGGGTGTTCCAGCAGTCACTGCAGCTCATCCCCATGGAGGGCTTTTCAACCTCAGCTGGACATTTTATTGGGGCTGGAGAAACAGTTCCTTCAGCTAATCCAGGCAGGGAGCACACACTGGAAACCACCCTGAGGCATGTGGACTCAGCAGAAGAGTAAGGAACCCGAGAGGGAGGGGACATTTTTCCTGGGGGATTACTGGGACATGAATCTCAGGGGGTTGGCATTCCTCCATTTGCACAAAGCTCTGGGCCCCATCCATACCCTGAATTTTTCCAGGCCTGAGACCAGTGACCACTCCTCCATTTGACAACTGACTGGTCCTCTGACGTTGGACAGATTCGAACATAACGTGTGAATGTCGTGTGAATGTCATGTTCCAATCTGTCCAGTCTCAGAGGGCCAATTTGATTGGTACTGGGCAAACATGCTTGTTTATTTGGCCCGTGTTAGCCGTGGAGTTTGCCATGCTTGGTACTGGGCACTGTTACCTAGGAAAACCCAGGGACACCTTTCATGTCCCCAGGTCTACCCACATAAATACCATCAGTGTGTTTCCTACGCTCATCCCATCCACTTCCCTTTCTGCCTGCAGCCCTGATCTCACAGGTCAGCCCACCCACCCCCACAATTACCTGGATTTGCCAGTAGATGGAGAAGCTGAGGGCGTGACCACAAGCCACAGGGAACAGGGAAGGGGAATGGTGAAGGTGATGAAACACTGTGTGAGAACTACCAGCACCTCCTACCTGGCCCTCTTTCTTTCTCATACCTGAGCCGTTATTTCAAGTGTCACACACACACGATTGTGAGAAAATGCAGAGGGAAGGCACCGCCACCAGCAACAGTCACGCAACCCCAGCGCAGCGGAAACAAATCACAACACAAAAGCCTAGCAGAGGGCAAGGTGCCATCTGCAGTCTGTCCTTTCCAATTCTCTTCCCCGCATGCGCAGGGCGCGGTGTGAAATGTGGGGGCTCTGCCAGCCGCGGGTATTGTCTCGCTGCCCCGTCCCTCGGGTCCTTGGAGCCCTGCCTCCTGCTCTGATCCAGCTCTCATTCATTCACACCCCACGGGCTGGCAGGCCGGCCCACTGCTCCATGTGGTGGCCCTGCCAGCGGTGGCTCGCCGTGCCAGGCCTGGGAGCGCGCTGCATCGAGACACGCACTTTTGCCCTGAAAGCAGGCTGTGCACCCCGCCAGGCAAACAGCTCTCTGGAAAAGGGCTGCCTGCTAGTAAAATGGACTAAATCGGTAAACAGTGATTAAGGCTCCGGCTCCGCTGACTGTTGTCACCACCTCAGACACATGGCTTCTCCACACACACACACACACACACACACACACACACACACACACGCACACGCACACGCACAGGAACCAGAGAAAGAAACCTCAGTCAGTCAAAGCTGGGATCTAGAGGAAGTAGGATGGGAAGTTAGGGAGAGAGAAGGACGTATGTTTCTTAAAGGTGAGATGCTCTCTTTTCCTCAAAAATAAAATTAGTATTTCAGCATATTCATTTCCCTCACTTTTTTTTTTTTTTTGGACTTGTGATGAGAATCACCTGCCTAAATAAAACATCGAGCAATGAATACAAGCAGAAGTTTGTTCAATTCAACAAGCGCTCCTTATGCATCTGGCTCAGTAATATGGAGACTAGAGTGGCAATTACTCAGCTGGGAGGGACAGGTCGGCAGCAGTGTAAGACTTGGGTGTGTACTATTTAGGAGAACGCTGTCACTGCATCGAGTAAGTCAGAAGAATAAATTCCACATGGACAAGCAAACATTCCTATCCATCCATATGGCTATTTACAGGTATAAATTATTTATCACCTGATTTTCAATCTTTTTTATGACACTATAACCAAAGTGACCGGAATTCTGTTTGGTTTTTACGATAAAAACCTTTTTACTAATACATAAAGCCGATTCCTTGTACCTATGACTTGAAGCAGGTAGTCCGTCAACTCTGCCACCTGGATAGGTCCCCAGTCCATGCAAAAGCGAGATGCTTGCTACTGTAACCCAGTTTCCCCAAGTCCCCTTCCAAGATCTCTCCTCTAACTCCCTTCCATACAGACATCGAGGCACCACCGCTCTTTCACCCCATCAGCAACTTCTGATGTTCAGAGTCGAAGGTACTAATACAGAACGGAAGGGACATGCGGTTTACTAGTAAGCCTTCTGCATAGCGCCCCCCCCCCGCACCTCAAATAAGAGGAAATCTAAAGAGCCAACTGCCATGATCCCTTTTCTAAACTACCTTTTACCCTAAAAGTTAACAGTACAGTGCAGCCCAGGGGGTGGCCACTTCATATCGGCCTCTCTTTCCCCCAAAATTGACTTAATCTGAGTTCTGCCTTTGCACTTAGGAGCCATCTTCCAAAACTACCTGATGGTAGCCACTGTCACTAAGCGGATGGCAAGTGGCGAGCGGGGGACACTGCAGTGATTCGGATGCGGACGTTCCTATCAGCTGAGTGAACCTGTTAACCAAATATAGAAGTGATAGCAAGCACTGAGGCAACCTTTGCCCATGCCTTGTAAATTAGTCACATGCACGTTTGATTGTTATTAACATATGTAACATAAAATAAAATAGTGATATATATATATACACATACATGTATATGTGTGTGTGTGTGTGTGTGTGTGTGTGTGAAACACAGAAGAAGGCCGGGATATATTTATAAATTTTAAGTTATGACTTAGAGAAAGAAAAAAAAAGAGACACATAGAATACCCCAGTTTAAGTTTTGGACAATTAGGGTGTAATCTAAGGGGGCCTTAAACTTGGAGAAGAGAGACGGTCAATAGAAATGAAAATGGGAATAAAATGGCTTACTTCCCACCTTACCAAGTACGTACTAACCTCATTCAACACTCCTAAATTATCCCACACTATACAGATGATCCTACAGGCTCACTCTCCCTTAATGGGCAAAGTTTGCGCTGTCTGTACACAAAACGAATCGGCTCCATTAGGGGCAAGTGATCAGAAATGATTTTATTTCCTGTGTGCGCCTCTGTTAATAAGACGATATAATTCCGTGGAGAACGCACTGGTGAGAAATAAACTCCTCTGGTGTGGCTGTGGCCCTTAATCAGAAGAGCAGTTGGAAAGAGAAGCAGAGTCTTAGAGCGAAACGCAAATCAGATACATGAAAATACCCACACAGACTCGCACAGTACTTTCATCATTGATCAGCCAGCCACATGACCTTTCCAGTAGGAGAAATAATTGGCAGCTTTAAAAAACGAAAAATTGATCCCATTACTCAGAGAGAATTTTCCGCCTTTTTTGAAAAAGATGCTTATGAAAGAGGTCAGTTCCTCTATTTTTTTTTTTAGGGTCATGCATATGTAAGTAAGCAGGGCTATTATGTGCCATCTAGGAGAATGGACGGGCGAGCCATAAACACCACCACACAGGCGCAGCCAGGTCTCCGGCGCTCCTGTTCGCCAATTACAGTAATGCTGATGACATATCTACTTTAATGCACATGGCATTAAAGCAGTCCCCCCTTTTCTAGGAAAATCTAATTACACCAAACCCAAGCACTCAATCAAACCTGTTATTCTGTGGCTAAACAGCCTGGCGTTAATGCAATTTGAGGAGATCCAGGCCGTGACTGGAAACGTCATGTATTAACAATATCTAATGGGGGCTCCCGTAGGTAAATGAATATGCTAACAAGCAAGATCACTGCTAAATCTAATATCTTTAAGCTGTTTAATTCCAAACAGTCCCTTAATAAATCAATTGACCGGGAGAGCTGATGCCCCTATCAATTATTCAAGAGGGCAAATAAATATTTCAGATGATTTGATAGGAAGGCTAGTGCTGGTCTTACAGAAAGCTTTGCATTTCATTAGCCTCTTGCTAAAAGTTTTATAATGAGCGGAACACAGGTGGCATCCCCACTGCAGAAAAAGGGAAGGGAAGAAATAAGAGATTTTTGCAGATCAAGACTTCCTTCGTCTCCGTACTATTCCATTATCCGTCCTTCTCTTTTGTAATGTGAAAATTGGAGTCAAGTCCCCCAAAGAATTATCATTCTTTGCAATCACAAAGGAAATTAAAATGATCAAAAGTATGTCATACTGCAAGGGTCCTAATTGTAATTCCTATTGGAAATGCAATTATCAGATACTAATATCACGGATATAATTTATGCAGTTCCACATCCAAATAGCCCTTCACCAAATATTTAATATTGCCAATTCCATTTTCCAGAAGAAGAAACTGAGTTTCTCTAGTCATTTATAAAGGGCTCATGAGGTCACCTGTGCTGGAAAGCAGGTGCTTTGTCTCATCTTTAGAGACCATTTTTCCTATTGAAAGCATTCCTTCCTGTCTAACATGACATCTGTCTTAGGAATAATCTTCATTCAGGATTCTGATTCTTTGTACCAGGAGGCAAAAAAGAAAAAAGCTTTAAAGTGACTGACATCATTTCCCTGATCGTTCATGTGAATTTTTGTGTCTTAAAATGATCTTGCCTGGCCGGTGTGGCTCAGTGGTTGAGTGTCAACCTATGAATCAGGAGGTCATAAGCCCGGTTCCATTCCCAGTCAGGACACATGCCTGGGTTGAGGGCTCGATCCCCAGTAGGAGGTGTGCAGGAGGCAGCTTACCAATGATTCTGTCTCATAGATGTTTCTACCTCTCTTCCTCTCTGAAATCAATAAAAATATATTTTTTAAAAATGATCTTAGTAGAGAGAGATTAGGAAAAAAATGAATGAATCCAAGTTACCTACACATAGGACATTGGATAGGAAGTCACACTACTGCCTCTTGTTTTCAACTGAGTGTGTAGAGGGGTGCCCCAGATGCTATGGGAAATGCTTGAAAATCGCTAGTGTCTTCAGTATTCCCATATTATCTGTGCAATTAAAGAATTTGGCTACCTTTTCTTAAACTTTACAAGTGCTCAAACAACAACTTTATCAGATTTTTCCATTTCAGGCCATGAAGCTAAAATGGTGTGTCATCTCTTAACAGCATTTTACAGTTTACAAATGTAAAATACCCATTAAATTACAATAAGCATTTCTGTTATGAGAAGTACTGTAAAAGAGAAAAAGAATCTAGATGATAGGAAAATAAAACTTAATTGTCAGAAGATTTGAATACAAAAGCAGTTGCGGATTCTTTTTCTAAATGGAGAGATTCATATAAAAATCACTGAATGAGGGTTTTCTTGCAGGCAGTCATACTCTACAAAATACTCAATGAGCTATGAAAGAGACAGCTCAGCTACAGAAAATCATAATTTAAATGTTAGGTTTGTTCATTTTCAGCTTCATGAATTAATAGAGTAAATCCTTTATATTATTCTGTAAGTAAAATCTGGCCATGTTTAGAAGCAGATCGCCTCTCATCAGAAATATCATTTTAGGGAGCCATTTAATTATGTATTTGAATACTATTCTAAACCCCACAGACTGATAAAAGATTTGAACAAGGTGGGAGACTTATTTAACATGTGAGCCAATATCCCTATCCTGCCCTGCTCCAAATTCCTAGTAACTGCAGGAAAGAAATATTTAAAAATATACCTCCACTTGAAAAAAGAAGAGATACTCATAATGCATCGGAAATTAAGAAGAAATCGCAGGTGAAGGGCATGTGAAAATAGATTGGAGAAGGGGCTTTATCTCCTGGGGTCCAAGGAGTGACATTTTGGGTACCACATTGATTCAAGGAACTCCAATTCTCAACCTTTCTGAAGACATGACGAAACAGTATGGGGACGTAAGGCTGAAGATGTCCCCATACCCTGACAACTGAGTGTTCCTTCCTCCCCGAGGAACTCATACTGTGTGTCTATCCTTGGAGGAAGGCCTCTGTAATTAGATACATACACGTGTGCACGAGTCCAAGAAACACACACATGCATAAGGCAAAAGTGACACCTACCTGGACCAAGTGTGCTTTGGGCAACAAAGAGACTTAAGAGAGCAAACAGAGCGACCTATTAAAGCAAGCACACGTGAAATCCTGAGAGAGATGGAAGAAGCTATGTGATCCAATCAAAAAAGCAATTCAAGATTTTAGAAATGGACATTCTGGTCATAAAAGTATTTTTATTGATATTACTACAATAGATTTGATATTTGACCCGATGAGCAAAGAGCAGACTAGCACAACTGAAGGACACATGCCGTGATCTGGAAGACGGTCTAATATTTATGGAGGCCCTGTCAGAATATTCAAGTAGAAATTGATCGTACACTCACTCTTGGCAAAGACTAGCTTGAGACAGTTCAGTGTCTTGGTGGAAGGCATCCCTCCTCTCCTCTCGAATCCCCAAGTTTTATTCTCAGAGTAAAGTTAAGTCATCAGGCCACAGGGCCAAAGCATCTTAACTCTCCAGAGCCACGCCTTCTCCGAGTTGAGATTTGGAGTATGCGCTCAAAAGGACATTTCCTGTAATACCCTGTCTCCCTCATCCCTCATAGCAGCCCACTGTGGAGGGTATCATTGCGTCCACAGGTTTGAAGAGGTAAATAACATCCTCATAGCCATATTCTACAACTGATATTTGAAAAGAGACTGCTAATATTTGCCTATTAATAGAAAGAAAAGCCTGGAACTGGGCACTAAAGAACCTTGAAAGTCAAAAGCTCTTTCTACCTTCCAACCCCACAGGGAGAAAAATGATCAGAATCCAAGATGGCCCTTCATAAAGGAGGGGAAAAACGTAAGTTCCAGGACATCTTATTCTTTTACACATTTTTAGCTGAAGCATATCCAGAAACGTATATTTACACAGTATCGCGGCACAGAAGTAAAAGCTCCATTTTTAGAGCTTAATGCTGAAGTAGTGTGTACACTGCTTTACGACAATTAACTTTCACGCATAACAAAGAGCTTGAGAATTGTCAACGTCCGCATATCGCCAACAAGGAAACTGAGTCACAGAGAGGGTCACAAATTTTCACAAGGTCCCTCGAGCTCTTGCTCTTCTTTCACTCACTCACCATGAGGAAGGTGACATCCCCGGACACACTGTCCTTTAGAGAGAACCACTTTGCTTTCGCTCTGTCACATTTTGGGAGTTGAAAAAATCAAAGCAGTTTGATACAACACTGTCCTTTAGAGAGAACCACTTTGCTTTCGCTGTCACATTTTGGGAGTTAAAAAAATCAAAGCAGTTTGACCTAACAGTCTAAAACCAAAGCATGGAGAACATCCCTCATCAATGAAAAGCATGTGTTCCCCTGAATTCAGGCTCCCACCATTTATCAAGATGACTTTCTGACTCTGGATGTTTTGTGCTCTGGATTCTTTAAACACTGGACAAAACTGTCAAGTCCCCCGTCAATAAATTATTGTGGGTACATGGCAGGCTCACTGCACCCCATTGCATGAAAAACCTGGTGGTAACTTTAATCATAATAGTGTTATAGGTGCTATGCAGATAGTACTTTTATAAATATTTGGGATTTTAGAAATCATTTCCAAATGACATGGAAGGAGAGGAGTGAAAGTTAATATATTTTAACTAATGTCTTATTTCAAACATTGATTGAGCCTCATAGGGGCTGAGTTGATTGTTTATCTACCATGCTTTTCCTCTCTTTTCATTAATTCAATTTAATTCCATTTATATGTAACCTGAGAGTAGCATTCCCCTGCAGTATGCCCACTCCGTTTGTAAACTAAATTGAAGTCATCATCCTGCTTTAATGGCTGTGAAGGACTGAGAAATTAATAGCTCTCCCTTGAATTAGTAAATTATATTTTTCCAAAGAGAGAAAAGTAGCTCATAAAAAATAAGTGACTAGAGTCACTTTTATTTTTATAACAAGTCTTTTTATGCTATAGTTTTAAACCCCCTTTTACAATAACATCTTCCATTTATAGTGTGTTCAACTTTCAGAGCACCGGCGTGCACATTATCCTATTTTATCTTCACAACAACCTTCAGACTTAAGTAGAGAATTGCTAAGAGGCGGCCTGTGCTGCAGCCTGAAGAATTAAGACACTAAATGATTTTCACACAGGAAGCTGATGGGCCAGGGCTAGATGTCCCGGCTGCTAGTCTGGAATGTTCTGTGATGCCCCTGCTTCCAAGAATAGGCCAAGAGAGAAAGCACTGATGGAAAAAGTATTTCTTGCCTCTTCCATGTGGCTCAGTGTCAACCTATGAACCAGGAGGTCACAGTCCAATTCCCAGTCAGGACACATGCCAGGTTGTGAGCGCAATCCCCAGTGTGGGCCGTGCAGGGGGCAGCCACTCAATGATTCTCTCTCATCAGTGATGTTTCTCTCTCTCCCTCTCCCTTCCTCTCTGAAATCAATACAAATATATTTAAGAAAAAAATGAAAATCTGGGGACAAGAAATGTAAGCAAAAGAAAGGGTTCCGCAAAGGCAAAAAAGGAGAATGGGAGAGGAATTGGGGGCTAGGGTAATACTGAACCTGAAAAATGTTAAATTATAAAGATATAATCTCTTTGAAAGAAAATAGTACAATGAAATTTTTTCATCACTTTCCATTTAAATGTTTTTTTCCAATACATGTGTTTGTGGTTCCAGATGTATCTTTCTGTGAAAAGGAGCCTTTAATATGTTTCTAGTCAAGGACTTTGATAGCCAATTCTTCCTAATTCCTTTATTCTCATCAACTCCAGAAGAAAGCATACTGTCCAATTCTGGATAATTGTGGAAATATCTAGGCTACTTTTATAACATTATTTCTCTTCACTGCTGAAACCCCGGCAGGTGAAGAAAAATGAAGACAATTTGGTAAATAATGGATGTGGAGATGAGTTATTGTTTTTCTGCGATGAGAAATAAGCACAGTTTATTATGTGACCTTTCTCCAAGTGCCTGTCAGGAACTCAGAAGTAATAACGCTTCACTTGCAAAGAATGACTGATTTAAAAATATCTACATTTAAAATGCTGTATCTCTTTATTAAAAGCTCATCTTCTACTGGTATGCCTACAGAAATAATGATAGATGTACCCCCCCCCAAAAAAAAACTCATGGTGGTCCCCACATAATGCTCATCACCTCATCTCCTCTTTCTAATTACGTTTTTGGATATACTTCAGTTGAAAATGCATTAAACAATAAGATGTCCTATAGCATATGTGGTATTTTTTTTTCACCTTTACAAAAGGCCATCTTGGATTCTGATCATTTCTCCCTTGTGGGGTTTGAAGGTAGAAAGAGCTTTTGACTTTTAGGGTTCTCCCTGTCCAGCTCTCGGGTTTTCCTTCTTCCAATAGGAAAAGTTTTTCCAATTTCTTTTCAAATTTCAAATCTAGGATTTCATCTAATTAGACCATTTTGGAACATGTATATAACTAATCTTAGAATGACTGTGCCTATCATAAAATATTGTTGTAGAGCAGCTTCAGTAATTCTGCATTAAACAGTGTGGTGTATTGAAAAGATTTTGTTTTGTTAGCCTGCAAAGTATTCTAAATTTTAAAGATTATTTACAAACAAGATGATTTTTTTCTTTAAAAACATTGAACACATGTTCCCTCTGCTAGGCCAAGTCTTTATTAAGCTATTAAATGCAAGCTCTTTTTCATAAAAAAAGTTCTTATTAAATATAAGAGCAGAAACACTCTCTAAAATAAACAGAATTAGTAAAATTAAGGAAAACACAAAAATTGTAACTCAACAACAACAGAGTTTATTTATGGCATATGGAAGTAAACTATTTTCAACTTCTATTTTATTTTCAAGAAAGAAAATTAGAACCTGTTTTTTTAGAATATGCTATTTAAAATATGTTCTCTCTCTCTCTCTCTCTCTCTCTCTCTCTCTCTCTCTCGGCTCTGTAATTAGCAGGATATTGAATTATCTTTATATACAAGAATGAACATACTTGGGGTCCGTGAATCAAATGATTGCTTGACCAAACATACCTACACACTGAACACACAAATAATAGAAAAAAAAAACAACCTTGTAGTTTCTAGGGTCAGAAGAAAGGTTTGCTTTAAATTTCACAAACAATAATCACATAAGCTTCTAAGTTTACTTGTATGGCTCATAATCTAAAAGAGAAGAAAAAATAAGAAAATGTGAATAACGCTTTTATAAAATATATTCTATGCAAGTGCAGTTTTATTCTGTTTTTCATATGTTGATGCAACTGCTTGGCTTTTGAAAGGATTTCTTAGAAACTGCATTTTACTTCCATTTGCTTGGCACTGTGGCTATAGGTCTGAGTGAACCAGAAATAAAAAAGCAGAGATAAAGAAAGAAAAGGGAAAACAAGTCCCAATAACAAAACCTTCTGTAGATATTATTAAACTTTAAAATATTGTTTTAAAGAATATATTTTCCCTAGTTTTTCTCTTAAAATATCGGAGTTTGAAAACTCTACCCAGTTTCTTTAATAAGAGATAAACTGCCCTATTTTCACTGAGAAGAAAGCTTACACTGCACTTTTATTTGTAAACCGGCTTGAAACATTTGAGATAGATAATTTTCCCAGAAAATCCTAGCAGCAACTAAAACACAAAACCAAAAAAAAAAAAAAAATTGTCCTGTGCTCATGTGCATCACCACTTCTAAGCACAGAGTTCAGGTAG
>NW_006296417.1:5155142-5188803 GCF_000327345.1 Myotis davidii | reverse complement strand
TAAAGAGAGAGAGAGAGAGAGAGAGAGAGAGAGAGAGAGAGAGAGAGAGAGAGAGAGAGAGAGAAGAGAGAGAGGTGAGGGATAGATGTGTGTCTGTCCTGTGTTCACTCTGCACACCGGTAACGGACTTGGTTAACTGGCTGACGGGCATATTACAAAGTCCTATGAAGCAGACCTGGAGAACAAAGGGGATGACCAAGGCAACCTGGAATCGGGGGTGAGAAGTCTGATTCATTCCGCAGCCGTCTAGATGGATTTGTGATACATTTTCAGACCTTATGTTTCAGGATAGAACAGACTCAAAGTTTGATAGAATTATGAATTTGTTTTGGAAGTCTTCAAAGAGTATTGATCAGTAAGTCTGATTTTTTTTTGAGCACTTTCCCCAGGACTGGTGGAGTGAGGTAAAATCAGAATTATATAAAAATTTATTATCAATTCAAACTGTACCTCTCTACATTCTCTTTAGTCTGTTTTCTATACCACTTTCTTGAGACAGACACAGATTCTGATACATTATAAATCCTGGGATCTCAGAGCCACACAAATCATTCCCTACATCTTCGCTTTATTTCATTCTTTAAAATAAATTATAGTGAATAAGACCGATGTATAAATTGCATTTGTGTCATTACTCACTGGTGCAGTCAGCCTACAATAAGAACTAATTTTTAAAACGCAGAACTTTTAACTTAGAAACTTCTCGGTTTGATGCGAGAGCCTGTGAAATGTGCCCTGTCCCTTTAATATGGAAATCTATTGAAATGCAGCCCTCCACACTGTGAGGGTCTCCCTGCTTATTACTTTATGACATTTCCAGACTGGAGGTGAGGGGGGCTCACATTAATTTGCTTTATGTTTGACTAGAGGGGCTTCCCAGAACTATCAGAGCCCACTTCTGCCCACTTCATTTTAGAGTTGTTGTCAGTCATTTGAGAGTGATATGGCCTGTGGCCTAGGAAGAATAAACACATCGTATATTAGGGAAGCTCTGATGTATGGGGGTTGCTGAATGCCAACACCTCTTTCACAGGATGGGGAAGAGCAGGAAGGGGGACTGAGATGAGGGCAGGAGGAGGTGTCACAGACGGGGTCCACGGTTTCCCGGGAATTCCAGCTCAGCATCACTGCGTGGGCAAAGGAGCTGTTCCACGGGTGCTTTGGAGTGTTTTGTGGTGGGCGCTCTGGAAAGAGGGACAGGATCGGGCACGCGTTATTTCAACGGTTCTCAACCTGTGGGTCGCGACCCCTTTGGGGGCTGAATGATCCTTTCACAGGGGTCGCCTAAAACCATCGGAAAACACATCTATAATTACATATTGTTTTTGTGATTAATCACTATGCTTTAATTATGTTCAATTTGTAACAAGGAAAATACATCCTGCATATCAGATATTTACATTACAATTCAGTAACATAACATAACAGTAGCAAAATTACAGTTATGAAATAGCAACGAAAATAATGTTATGGTTGGGGGTCACCACAACATGAGGAACTGTAGGAAAGGGTCGCAGCATTAGGAAGGTTGAGAACCACTGCATTATTTGTGTCTCCTCCTAATTATTAAACATGGAGATTAAACATAACCGATTTAAGAACTGATAGGACAAGTTAGTCAGGAATGCACTCATGTCTCTGAGTTAGCATTTGAATGCACGCGTTTTGCCTTTTTATGTTTCTAAACGCTCCATCCTACACATATCTGGAAGCAGACTTCTTTAAATTAAAATTGTCTGCTGGAGAATGAGAGGCTTTTGTTTTGTTGTTCTAGAAATGACAGATACCGTTTTCTCCCGAGCTACAGTGACCTAGTGACTACCATATTTTCAAGTCGGGGCGTCGATGAATTATAGCATTATTTAGTTAGCAGTTGCCAAACTTCAGGGAAAGGAAGCTGCCCCCAAAGGGATGTGTTTTATTTTCCCACGTGTTCGGCATCGCTGCGTCCCAGCTCTCTGTCCTCCCGCCGGAAGAGGCTGTCTGCCTGTTTGATTTGAACGCAGCCATTTCCCCTCCTGCGGCAGCTGGTGTTCCCACCAGGCTACCTGGTTCATACTGAAAACTAAGTGGGCTCTGTTAATACTGATGATGGGCACATGTTACCATCTCATCGATTGTACGGGCAGCCGTATCTCACGTTCTAATTGCACGGCCACCCTGCGTGCGTCCCTTGCATGCTGTCCGCAGGGCCCAAGAATGCCCTCCTCTCCTAGTCGATCTGTTATCTTGGTTAAGGAAACACTACGTTGCCTGCGTTTCCTCCCCTTATGAATGAAGCAAGGGAGCTCCATTTGCTAAAGGGAAGAACCTATTTGTGAAATGACAAATTAAATCTTGTTACTCTCCCTGTGGCTACGTACTGATGTGAGCCTTTGGAGGGAGCCAGCCCCACTAGAGGGTTCTCCATCTCCTCTTTTGTTTCCCTTAAACAACAGCACATTATTATTTAGTTAAAAGAAGTGATAAAAGAAGAGTAAATTGAATGGAATGGAAATGGTTTTATGATATATATACCGAACTTTTATGAGTATATCAAGCAATATATATATATACACACATATATACACATATGTAAGTTTATATATGTGTGTATATATGTAAATATTTCTATACATTTTAAATAACCCAAAATTAACGCTGAGCCACAATGATGGACACTATTTAGCAGTTATACTAAATAAAGAGTAAAGCAAAACAGTTTCTCTCCTAGAAGGATGGGACCCACATTGTTTCAATTTTATAGTGGGTGGACCAAGACTAATGGTTTCTTTTCTAAAAGTCTAGAATCTTTCATGATTATAATCATGAAATAAATAGCACTCTTAATTTTTTTTTCCTACGGAGGTCTTCCTGTTGGGTCATTAGATTTATCCTGAACTACCTGGAAGGGGTAGGATTAAAAACTGCGGAGCTTAAAATACACAGCATGTACTCCTGTGTCTGTAGCATTTATAAGAAGGTAACATTTCCTTATTGTTTACAGTATGCCCACCGCTGTGTGAAGGGGTTTTCCTCCGTATCATGGTCCCACTAACCTCGGATACATGGTTACTTTTTGTGACATCCACTGAGTCATTTGGTTTCGGGAAAATGAGAAGAACAAAATAAAATGAAGATGTCCAGGAGTGGCTCTTCATACTGACACAGTCTTATCAACATTGCCAAGAAGGTTTTTATCAGCTACAGGCACAAGGCAAATCTCTCTTATTAGTGTGGAAACTAATGAAAGATCACCCTGACAATGATAATTAATTGCGGTTGTTGACAAGGACTCGGTCCTCTGCACTCCCTCTTCTGTCGCTCTTTCTCGCTCTTTCAGCTCTCCTCTCTCAATTAGACATATGAAAAGTGCGGCCCTCCCCTCTGAGAAAGAAGCTTTTAGATTAATCATATTATCTTAAGGTTCCAAATCTGCAGGCCTGAGTGACCTTTCTTCCTGTTAGAATCCATTATCTTAAACTATCACAATAATCCTGGCTTTAGGGAGGGAGAGAGAGAACAGGAATCAAACCTAATAGATGGCAAATAAGATTAATCTACGATCTAAGTGCCGATTACACTTGGCCCTGCCCTTGAACACCCAGGTGTAACCTTGAAATTCACATCCTCTAAGACACGGCAATTGGATTGAGTGTCCCTAAAGGCCGTAGGGCAGCTGGCCAGACTTCACCCATTCCTCCCCCAGCCAGAGCCCGAGCTGTCTCAACCTCCCCACTCTCTTCACTTGTGGAATTTGGCAGCTGGGCCTTTTCTTGTTTGTTTTGGGATAGTTCACATTTTTGAGATAAAATACTTATTTTGGGTCCTTGATTTTTGTTTGTCAGAAGCACCCGGCCATGGAGGGAATGAACTTTTACCTGGACCTCACAAGAGGAAAATGAATGAGCCCGCTCCTCAAAATCTGATAGCCGCACCAAAATAAATCCAGGCTCTGCTTCTCTCCAAACGCTGACATGCTGATCCCTAAAACTACATGTTTAAGAACAACCAAGAGGAGGGGGAAACCCCCCCTCACAGCATTCGTCTTCGGAACCTTCGGCTGGTTATTTTTCTTCCGCGCGGCCTACGGTCTTAGAAAGGACGCCCTCTTGGTGAGACGGAACATGACATTGGGAAGTTCAAGCTACTGGTGACACGAACAGGAAAAGGACTGAGCTCTGAGAAAACAGTTTCGAGCCAAAGAGCAGTGCCACTGGGTCCCACAAGGAGAAAGGAAACAAAACCGTAATACATTCTCATTAAAAGTTGGCCCTGTCTCTTAATTTGAAATTCCAAGTTGACCAGATAGAATGTTCTTTCGTCCAGACCCCAGGAAGCACGGACTCTAAGGAAGACAGGATACCATTAAACCCAAACTAAGAGTGAGAAGGAAAGTTAGGTCTAAACAAGGAAAAACAAGTAATCTTCAACAAGATCACAGTATAATCTTTTCTCTTTTTTTTTCTTATTTTAGTTTTTTACAACATTTTCTTTAGGAGCAGAAAAATATGTACATTCCATCTGAAAACATAAAAATAAAAAAGTGCCAGGGATACCTGTTAGGGAGCCCAGTTCTAAGCCATTTCAGTAGTTCAAGCTCATCTCAGACTTTCTCAATGGAACAGTGTCAACAAGATCTCTCTCAAAACAGAACCACTTCAGCAGGGTCTGTTTCGTAAAGGCTTTCTTAGCTATTTTAACAAAAATGAATGCCTATTTATTCTTAGTTCATACTGAGACCTGTAGAACAAGGACTCAGCTCCATAGTCCCTGGGTAGTTATTCTGTAATGTTCTTATAAATTTACAACCTTATTCCTAAAATATTCCAAACAAATGCAATCTGATAAGTAATCTTTGTTTCATTTCTCCCTTTAAAAATTAAATAACTAGATTATTTTTCCCCTTAATGGGTTGAATAAAACGGGTCTGAAAATCAAAGTTTTCAGGGACTACCTTTTGGAAAAGTGATTTCAAAACATAATTGTCTCAAGGACGTGGCTGGGAGGGGATGCTGGATGCAGATGAGCTGCATGAGCCTGGCTTGTTACAGGACATCTCTGAGTCTCAGTTTGCGCAAGTGCAGAAACAGACATGGGATATTTCTGTGTCTATTCAGTGCTGAAGACTCCATAACTGTATGAATGGAAGTGTGTGTAACGGCTGGCCAACTGAGTCGGAGCCCGTCGCTGCTGCTGATAAGCTTTGTGACGCTGGGAAAATTGCTTAACCACTCTGTGCTTTAATTTCAGTTACTTAGCAAGTACTCTGTAACTGTTTGCTATTGATGTAGCTGTTATTAAGCTCTCAATCAATTATATATATGTATAGATATATATATAGAGAGAGCTTTTTAAAAAAAATGTTTTTGTTGTGAACTTGAGAATGCTGAAAAAAAATGCTATTGGTTTCTTATATTTTTGTAAGGACCACGACTGAAAAAAACATCAAAGAAATAAAGGACACTCAGGGGAAAAACAGGACGGATTCTTCGAGGCCTCCTCTCTCTTGTGTCAGGACAGGGGCACTGTGACTGAATGCAGAAGCCCCTGTCAGCTGTCCGGGCAGGGTTAACTCGCACCTCGGCGGGAGTCTCATGCCATTAAGCCAGGGAGAGTAATGAAATTTCATTTAATTTGTCAGGAAGAAAGTGCTAATGTTAAAAGGCATTTAATAAAACAGGGAGAGATTCTTTGAAAGGGAGTCCTTAAGTAATTACTTCAAGTGTCTTAGCCCTACTCACCAGAATATTTACATTAGTGTCTTACAGAGCCAGTGTGTAATTAAATTAGTGCAGCATTTACATTCCCTGTCTTCTTTTAAGGAAGTATAATTTTATTAATAATCCTCCTTAAAAAAGAGAAAAAACTGACATGATCTAATAAAATGAGATGTTAGTGTTTTTTGAAATGTTCTTATTGAGAGAAGTGCTGAATGAACGTGTATATATGAGAGAGTGAGTGAGTGAGTGTGTGTGTGTGTGTGTGTGTGTGTGTGTGGTGGGAAGAAAGGCAGGCCCCTGTGTGGAGTGGCTGTGTCCCTTTCTCATCTCCCCTTAGAACGATGTCATCTTTCATCTCCTCACACCTGTCATGGAGTCAGGGCAGCACCCACCGACTGTCAGCATATTGCACGTCCCTGTCTGGCCCGTTCTCTTTTCCGCTCATCCGGGAGCAGAGGATGGATAAGGATGTGTGAGTAAAAGGGGGATTTGGGGGGTGGGGGGACTGTGAAGCAGGGCCAGGCAGGCGCATCCCTCCTCACATCCCTCTGAGCGCAGAGAAGTTCAGAGCCATCACCACCAATGACAGGAGAGGATCACCTATGTGCCAGGACATGGGCGGCCCACGGGACCCTACCAGATGGATCTGGACCTCCAAAGGCAAAAGATCCCCCCACATTTAGAAAAAGATTCTTAGACATTCCGTTGGAACTAACCTGCTGCTGTGTTCCAAACTGCTCTATCAAACAACGTGCTCATGCATGAATGTGTGCACGAGTGTTACGTGTTTTCCTTCCACGAGATCTGTCTTCTGTGAGGGTGAACGTAGGTTGCTGAGTTGAAGACGAAGTGAGCAGAGACATACACAAGGAGATGTAGCCATATCTCATATAGCTGATTAGAAGATGAAGTGAGATCGATTAGAAATCTTTGTAAATAATAAAGTGTTGATCGTTCTAGCTATTATTGTGACTATCAGATTTTACCCAAACGCACATCTGGTCAGAGCACTCTCCATCTTTCATTCAATGGCTTTCCACAGCCCTCGGCGAAAAGCCCGAACTTTTCACTGAGCCACGCATTGCCTCTGCTAATGTCCCAAACTCTCGTCCTTCACGAACCAGCTCTTCAAACAACCAGATCTTCACCGGACAAGAACTCCCTCGCCTCCAGATCTCCACGTGCCTTTCTCTCTACCTAGAGCTATGCTTGCTAATCTATTAGCCACTTGGCACAGGTGGCTATTTAAATTTAAAAAAAAAATTAAAATTAACACAAAAATGTACTTTCTCGTGTACCCTCACGTTTCAAGCACTCAACTGCTGCATGGCCCTAGTGACCAGCATACTGGACAGTGCCCACACAGACAACTCCATCACTGCAGAGTCCCCTTGGACTGAGCTACAGCGAGCAGAGATGACCACCGTCTGACCTGGTTAGCGTTTAAGCTTGGTTCTCGCTTGCACAAGGAAATCCTTACCTCCCCCCAGCCTTACAGAAGTGTTCGATTGTCTCTCCAATATCCCACCACAAGGAAGCTGCCTGTGGGCTTCTCTGATTTTCCTGTTCAACCCGAGCTCCGTGAGCCCAGGGGCTCCTCTGCAGTAGTGATCATACTGTGCCCACAGAGAGCAAGTCACAGGAAAAGTGTTCACGGCGAGATCACTAGGCGCCATTCTATGCACATGATACGTAGGATCTCACTTAATACGTAAGTAAGAGCTATTTATCTTTACTTAGCACATAAGCGGGCACTATTTGTTATCTCAATACTGCAACAAAGGGCCTGGGGCACGGCGAGGTAAATCACTAGCCCGGGTCTTGCGGATATTACACGGAAGAATGGTGCCAGGCCAGGCAGTCCAACCCCAGCGCTATGCCCTGAACCTCCCTGTCGTCAGCACTGACACAGGTTTTTTGAAAGAATGTGGAGAGCCAGGCATTAATGCAGACAGTAATTCCTCTTTCATAACATTACTGTGTCTTCACATTATACCAGTTTTCCCACCAGCCTGACTATATATGCAGCGTGGTTTCCTTTTAATAACTGCTTTCTCATTTCTCCCTTCAGTCTAAACTCCAGTGTGAATAAGGAATAGTATACCTGCTCTAGAATTAAGATGTGAAGTTGAGACAGAAGCAGTAACATGAAAGGCTAGTGGGTTCACACTGTGAAAGTCTAGTGACATGAGGCAGACAGACAAGGAATGAGTCATTGACTTTGATCTTCCTTGGCTTAAACGTCTTAGTCTTCTCACTGCCCAGGTCATAGTAACTAGCAGCATCGTTTCTTTCTCAGAGCCGCATGTGTTACTGCTGTTAACTGTCGATAATGAAATAACTAGACATTGTTGTCAACAAATGAATTTTTATCCTTTTAATAACTGCTTTCTCATTTCTCCCTTCAGTCTAAACTCCAGTGTGAATAAGGAATAGTATACCTGCTCTAGAATTAAGATGTGAAGTTGAGACAGAAGCAGCAAGATGAAAGGCTAGTGGGTTAACACTGTGACAGTCTAGTGACATGAGGCAGACGGGCAAGGAATGAGTCATTGGCTTTGATCTTCTTTGACTTTAACGTCTTAGTCTGCTCACTGCCAAGGTCATATTAACTAGCAGCATCGTTTCTTTCTCAGAGCCGCATGTGTTACTGCTGTTAATTGTCGATAATGAAATAACTAGACAGTATGTAGAAGTGTTGGTTATACTCGTTAAAACACACATAGAAAGCCCAGCTGGTGTGTCTCAGTGGTTGATTGTCGACCTATGAACTAGGAGGTCACGGTTAAATTCCAGTCAGGGCACATGCCCAGGTTGCAGGCTTGCTCACCAGTAGGGGGCGTGCAAGAGGAAGCTGATTAAGGATTCTCTCTCATTTATGTTTCTCCCTTTTCCCTTCCTCTCTGAAATCAATAAAATGTCTTCGAAAAAATAAAGTATCAAAATGGGAAACTTTATCTTCTGAGTCTTGCCTACCCAAAGGTAATAGCTGACTAATACTTTGGTGATTTAATATAAGTTAAGCCAAGCCATATTCTATGAAATTCATGTATTGACCCATTTATTCTTGGTCAGAAATGCATAAGACTATTATCCTCATTACACAGAAGAGAAAGCAGGCACAGGGCTATAATAACTAGCCAACACCAGGCAGCCATGAAGGACAGAACCGGATTGGAAACCCGCAGTCCAGTTCCAGAGCCCATTTCTCAACCACTGTCCTTCGGTGCCTCCCCACCGGCAGGCCCAGGCACACACACAGATGCATACAACAGTTTATATGTGCAAGAGGAGTTCAGAACTACTTTTCTAGAGAAACAGGGAGTGTAGGAAAAAATTCCCCATTTTTATTTGAGGACAGCATCATGTGGCAAATGCAGTTTGGATCAGCAACACATTTCAGAGAAAAACGGGTGCCCATGTCTAAATAGGAAAATACTTGAAGAGATTTCCAGTAAAACTGAGCTCTCCAATTTGCCCAGTTTACCTGATTCGATGAAGAAATATCAGGAAACAAATGTTTTCTAATCCTTTTTGAGTCTTCTTTTTTTTTTTTACTCTGCAATATAAGCAGTTTTGTTCAATGGGAGCAAAAGCTTCAGGTGACATTTAGAGGATTTTTCTAAATTAGTGTCACTTAGTAAATTCCAATCTTTAAGTAACATGTGTGTCTGGCTACTTGCAGATACTGGCCCACATAAAGGGAAATATAAAGTCTGTTTTTCCAAACAGAGAGAAAAAGAAGAGTAAAATTAAGGCGGCTTAAAAATATCTTCACAACTTCCTACGAGCAACACCTTCGATCAAAACCCAGGTGTAGTATTTTCCCCCCATCACAATGTCGCTAATGACATTTTTACAAATACATGGGCTGTCGTCTTTCTGAAGAGCTATTTATAAAGACAGCACGGTGGTTCGCCCTGGCGTCTGGCCATCGTAGCTACTTAGCAGGACTGACTGCGATCTGATCTGATCGGGTCTGCTGTCATCTGCCCTGCCGACGAGAAGAATTCAAAAAACCTGAAGCTGTAGAGAAAGGCGATTCAAGTGAATAGAAAACACGTCAGACGCAGCCTCTGCAAACCCTGAAGTCGTTTTTAAAAAGGTCATCGGTGCTTTTGACCCCAGAGTTCATTCGAAGGTGGGAGCAGAAAAGAACAGCGCACTGTTCATTGCTTTTCCAAAGATGCTTTCTGAAAAAGGTAGCATTCCACAGAAGGACGAACAACAGCTAAACCTTCTCAACGCAATTAAAACAATCACTGACATTATTTAGAGTTAAACTGCCGGCGAAGAAAACATCAAATAGCCAAAAATCACGTTTGCAACATTAAAAACAACAAAAAAAAACCAAACACCACACCAACGTGTTGAAATGGGGAAAAGAGACTGAGAAGGAATGACTTGTAAGGATGTGGTTAAAACTATTTATATATCGGGTTCTATTTGTTTTACAGCCAGCGGTGCACGGACAGCCTGAAAGGTTATCTTTGACAAGGTTTTAGCTATTATTTTCTTCCAGTGAAATGGTATTTCTTGAGAAAAAAAGGTCTTTGGAACAAAATAACAATAAATCCTGATTTAGATACATAAACCTGCCATTGATATCACATAATATCAGTGTTCTTTCTCACTCGATACAGGCGTTTTCAAGATAAATGGTAAAACCGAACTGGAAATCCATCTGGCCGGCTGCCTGCTCTAATGAATAACCCCACTTTGGCTTGTGCAGTGTAAGCAGAAAGTTCTCTCCCGGCCTTTTTCGTTTGTCATGAATCTACGAGACGGCCGACATAATATCGAGGCGACAACGGTGCGCTAACAGTGCAGTGACTTCCATTTTCTTTGCTTTCTATTGATTTTCACTTAATAACTGGCGAAATACTAAACGTCCGCCCTGAGTACCTAATAAATCCTGCCTGAGCTTTTTATTGAGGAGAATTTAATAAAAACAACCATTGCGGCTGAGGGATTTTTCTTCTGGACAGAACACAGGGGTAGGGGACAGCGGGGTTGGGGCAAGAGGAAGCTATTTGATTTTTTTCTTTTTCTTTTTTTTTTTTAAACGGGACTTTCTCCCCCTTTGGAATAGCAGGGCCATGTCAAGGATGCCAGCGTGTTTGAACGGGGTTCCCGCAAGAAGTCACTGCACGTTCTACATGCAGGCTCTCTGGCCAACACGGGGGAAGAAGGATTCAAGGACGTGGCAGAAACCAGCCTTCGGGTGTCCTCTGATACGTGAGGTCAAGCTGTGGCCACGGACTTCCTCCTTGTTAACAGTGGCTGACAAAAATCTGTAAGAATATGCATTTTATTAAACCATCTAATCCGTTCTTTTTTTTTTATCCTCATTGAGGATATTTTTCAATTGATTTTTAGAGAGAGAAGGGGAGACAGGGAGAAATATCGAGGTGAGAGAAACACATGGATTGGTTGCCTCCTGTACGCACCCCGACCAGGGCATGGGCGAGGAAGGAGCCTGCAACTGAGGTACGTGCCCTTGACCGGAATCGAACCCGGACCCTTTGGTCTGCAGGCCGACGCTCTATCCACTGAGCCACGCCGGCCAGGGCTTACTCCTTCATTTGGATCTGATGCTAGAAATGCAAGCACGGCGTGCCTGCTGGGAGCCTGCAGGTACCGTGAACAGAATTCCAGATATTAAAGGAGTGGTACACATCTGAGGAGTGAGGGCACATACAAACTATTCCATGTAATGCCAATTTGAGGCTCACAAGTCCACTTTTGGGGCAAAGAGCTCTGTGTGTGTGTGTGTGTGTTTTGTTTTTTGTTTTTTAAAACCCACAGAAAACTGGAAAGAAAGCATGGGCTTTGCACCTCTCACCATTTTCCTCTATCAACTTCTAGAGCAATTTTCATGGTTGATGCTTAAGAAAAACCTTAGCCGGCCAGTGTGGCTCAGTGGTTGAGCATTGCCCACCAATGAACCAGGAGGTCACAGTTCGATTCCCCGTCAAGGGCATGTGCCTGGGTTGCGGGCTCCATCCCCAGTGGGGGGCGTGCAGGAGGCAGCCGATCCATGATTCTCTCGTCGTTAATGTTTCTCTCTCTCTCTCCCTCTCCCTTCCTCTCTGAAATCAACAAAAATATGTTTAAAAAAATAAAGCCTATTACAAAACACACACACACACACACACACACACACAATACATAAAGACAAAAACCCAAGAATTCTGATACCTAGAAACACTCCATAACGTCTGCTTTTGCAAATATTTCTCAAGAACAGCTGAAAAGAGTTGTGAATCTTTACAAAGGAGAGCCTGTTCATGATGATATTAACAAGAGACTTTCCCTTAATTTAGATATGGATGCCATTTTGTTACTCCCCGATTTTTTTTGGTTGTTTGTTTTTTTTTGTTTGGGGGCGGGGGAGGACATTGCATCCTTTCCTTGTCCAGTTCTTACTGAAAATGTAAAAGAATTCCGTGTAAGCCTTGGGCATTATATTTTCCTTTTTTTTTCTGGTCATTTTGTGCCACCACCTTTTCCGAGGAGGTTTTTCCATTTGTTTCTTGGTTTGTGAAACCTTCTCTGTTCTCCCCTCAGCACAATGTTCTGGTTCCATCTAATAAGAAAGATATTCCATCTAATTAGATGGAACCAAAACATTTATTTTTATTCCTAAATGTACTTTTATTGATTTCAGAGAGGGATAGAGAGAGAAACATCAATGATGAGAGAGAATCATTGACCGGCTGCCTCCTGCACGCCCCCTACTGGGGATGGAGCCCCACAACCCGGGCATGTGCCCTTGACCGCAATCGAACCCGGGACCCTTCAGTCCTCAGGCCGACGCTCTACCCACTGAGCAACACCAGCCAGGGCGGAACCAGCACATTTAAAACATTAAATCCCGCAGGGCCCACAGCACACCCCGGAAGTGGGATTTTAGGGGGCCGGGTTTTTAGCTGGGCCGTCGGGTGTGGTGCCCTCGAGCTGATGGGCATGAAGACGCCTCGCTGCTCAGCCCAGGCCTTCTGTCCCCCAAAAGGTGGTTGTTCTGGGCGGCGGCGACGGTGACAAATGATTTACTATTAGGGACATTCTGTAATTATTGTTCGGTGGGCCCGCGGACCGATACATCATTAACGTGATAGACGGCCTTTTCTATCAGCAAAAAAAAAAAAAAATAACTAAATTAATAAAAATGGCTTCATTCCAGACCCTGTCAGAAAGCCAATACTCAGAACCGTCAAGGAGCAGGGGGATACCTGGGGAAGGCGGCGTTTAGGTCCCGCAACCAATCCCGTTTCACGCATAAATCAGAAGAAATGTCTGTGTATAATCTCTGTAATAGGCGTCTGTGGCATATAACGGGTTTTCTCTTAAAGAGGTATCAGCTCTAAATAAAAATATAGGATGCGTAAATATTGTCTCTCAAGTCCTCTCGGTTTAATTATGCACCTGGACTGCAGTTTTGGGACATTTAGGATCTGCCTCGGCCGCTTTTTCCTTCCAATCCTCACGCCTCGGGAAACACTTTAATGAGGCCCTTGCGGACGAGGCCGTCTTTCCCGGGCCTTCCTTCCCTTCCTTTCTTTTCTTTTTTCATCCACAAACTCCTCCTTTCTGCTTCCCGTTCTTCGCCTCACGTTCCCCACCGTTTCATAAGTCAACTTTTATGACGAAATCAATGTTACTCACGTCAGCGCACGGAAAAGCCTCGAACCAGCCTCGCCTCAGAACAGCCTGGCGCTCGCTCACGTGAGGCGGGCAGGTGCATCCCGGGGAGGAACTGACGGACCAGGCATGCGCAGGAAGTGAAGGGGCGGGGCAACTGCGACCATAGAGTTCTAAGGTGGGCAGAGAGGGCCTCCTGTGGAGTTCTCGCGATGACTTGGGTGCGAGAACTCGTTCTCTAAGCCCTGGCCCCGCCCACAGCCGCTCAGGACTCATTGATTGTGGTGGTTTGAAAGCCCCGTCGATCTTTTGAAATCGGGAAGGTTTTGATGCACAGAAGTGGGCACTGAAGAACAGGGCTTTCTCGCAGTTTTCCCATCTCCAACGAATGACTCCAGAGAAATAAAATCGACCACCACACCTGACATATTATTTGATTAATCCTCACCTGATACATTTGTTTTCCACATTGATTTTTAGAGAGTGGAAGGGAGGAGGAGAAACAGAAAGTAACATCGACGTAAGAGAGACACATTGGATGCTTGCCTCCTGCGTGCAACCTGACTTCCGACCAGCCTGCAACCGTGTCCTTGACCGCAATCGAACCCAGGACCCTCCAGCCAGCGGACTGGCGCCCTAACCACTGCACCACACCGGCTGGGCTGCGGTTACATAATTTAATATCTTTGCTCCATATTGCTATGACTCTTACATTGAAAAAAGACTTTATAGTAATATTCAGTATGGTCCTAGCCCGGTTTGGCTCAGTGGATAGAGTGTCAGCCTGCAGACCAAGGGTCCCAGGTTCGATTCTGGCCGGGGGCACATGCCCGGGTTGCAGGCTCGATTCCACCGAGTGGGGGACGTGCAGGAGGCAGCCGATCAATGACTCTCTCTCATCATTGATGTTTCTGTCTCTCTTTCTTCCTTCCTCTCTGAAATCAATAAAAAATATATTTAAAAAAATATTCAGTATGATCATGTGAATAAAATTGGGTTTCTTAAAAAATCTAGATTACCTGGTAAAACATAAAATCTAATATCTTTAAAGATAGTGTGTACTTTTCCAGGATCGTTTTAAATGCAAAATGCCCTTCAGCTTGCATTGGATCAGCATTGGATAATTAAGGCATCTGCGTCATTCTCAAGCATTATTCCGAGTGCATGCTAAGTACATAGGAGAATCCAACAGCCTGGCCAAGAGAGTACAGGAGATATTAAACGAAAGACTGGGTCAGGGGAACTGAGAGGAGAGAAAAGGAAATATTTCCCAAACTGAAATGAATATGAAGAAGTAAATGGCTATATCTAGGACATTATTTCAGAGTTAAAGGTGTAATTAAGCTACTTGGACTTCCATCTGCTGGCTGCCAGTATCGCTTGGAAACCTTCGACGGAGACCATTACGTGTCCTGCTTCTTTATTTTAATGGGATCTTAACATCTTGAGGTAAATGCTTAGAAGCATTAAGTGCAATGCTTAAAATTTAAACCCAGGAGATATATAATCAGTCAGACTATTTGCTTGGACCTACGTTTGCTAACAATGGAATGCACGCTTGGCTTTCAAATATATTTGTTGTCCTGTTATTCTAAAGCAATGAATTATACAATCTCGATCATCCGTGGTTTAAAGGACTGAAAAATTGTTTCTGGTTATATTCTTGGAGTAAGTAGACTTACAGAACCAAAATGTGGCCTACAGGCATTCATATTAAAACCTTAAGATATATCTGAGTAGGAATCACAATTATGTTACCAGGTTTTTACACTTTACTGCTGACAGTAACTTTCGATAGAAAGCGATCCTTATAATAATGAGATCTGCACATCCGCTTCCTCTCTGCCGTGGGCAAACTAAGGCCCGCGGGCTGGATCCGGCCCGTTTGAAATGAATAAAACTATTGAAAAAAAAGACCGTACCCTTTTATGTAATGATGTTTACTTTGAATTTATATTAGTTCACACAAACACTCCATCCATGCTTTTGTTCCAGCCGTCCGGTCCAGTTTAAGAACCCATTGTGGCCTTCGAGTCAAAAAGTTTGCCCACCCCTGGTCTAGGACTAGGTTCTCTCAAATCCGGGAAGAAATAAAACAGAACTCAATTGTTTCCTTCGCTATTCTTTTCATTCTTTTTTCTGCTTTCTATATTTCATGTATTTGGTCCAGAAACCCTTGTCCAAAACTCTTGGGGGATGATGTGTTAGGATTTTAGAAAGAGACATTGCATATATTATCTACCATTACCAGTGTAGTCTGGGTGGCATATGCCTGCAACAACACACAACACTCACAGTGTTATCAATAAAAACTACCTAACCCCACACAGTTTGGGTCAGATTTTGCTACATATGAGTTCAAGTCAATTCAGGTTGTTTGACCTATAAATCCCGCCCAATATTAATATATCAATTTTCTAGAGACTCTTAAAGAATCACAAACAATGGGTTGTCAATCTATACAAACCAACTGTGTGTATTAATTTAAGTGTAATCTAAATTCACTTTTAAGTATCATCTAAATTCACTTTTGCATTTGTTTAAAGATTTTATTTTTCTAGTGCAGTTTTAGGTTCACAGCAAAACTGAGTACAGTGGGGCCTTGACTTACGAGTGTCCCGACTAATGAGTTTTTCGAGATATGAGCCGTCTCTCGGCCGATTGTTTGCTTTGAGTTGCGAGCTAAAATTCGGGTTATGAGCCAGCTTCAGATACCCCACCGCTAGCTGGCGCAGCGAACGTCACAGTGAACGCCACAACATCAGCCCAGCATCACGTGTCTCACTCGTTCACTTTTGATTTGACATACGAGTAATTTGAGTTACAAGCTCCGTCACGGAACGAATTAAACTCGTAAGTCAAGGCCCCACTGTAGAAGGCACAGAGATTTTTCTGACTTGTGATTCTTGACATAGGCCTGTCTTCCCTCATTATAAAAAGACCCACTAGTGTGGTACATTTGCCACTATTGAGGGTACAGGAATTTTCCACACTTAGTAGTACCTTATAGAAAAACTAGAGGCCCAGTGCACGAAAATCATGCACAGGCAGGGTCCCTAGCGGCTGCCAGCTGCCGGCCTGGGCTTCCCTTCATTCCTCGCCACCCCCGGTGGTCAGCGCATGTCATAACAAGCGATGGAACTCCCGGTCGGTTGAACTCCCAAAGGGACACTTTGCATATTAGGCTTTTATATATATAGATGGAAGTCTCCATGTAGTAGGTGCTCAATAAAATATGCTTTATTCATTGAGTAACTGATCCTACGATATGAAAATCCTGAAATGCCTGCTAAACTTCACTCACTTGCCAACACTATTTTCTGAAGCATCCATGCCTCTGTGGAAAGGTGCAAATATAGCCAACAATCGCCTATAAACAAGTCACCTTATTAAACAGAGACACGGCTTTAAAAGCCAGATTTTTCTCTGAAAGATTTGGAAAACCCTTATGGTAGCTCAGTTCTCCAAATTCCTACAGCTTGAGGGAAATCAGTGTCAGAGGCTGGTCATCTTGTGAACCATGACTGAGAACTGCAGCTCAAAGCCATTTAGATCCTACTAGAAACCACTAGAATTTTGAAAGCAAAGCCAGTGAAAGCAGCCATCCCACCAGGTGTGCAAGGGGAGAGGAAGCCGGCAGGTAGGGGACCCAGAGGGACCGACTCTGTGTAGACGGAGAGAATCATGCAATTGCTTTTGTGGCTGGGGCTCCACGGAGACCTATTTTAAACCCTGTCTCTTCTGCTCCGGGCCTTCTCTCGGAGGAAGACAAAATGTCCTTGAAAGGGAGGCTTAAAGGGATGATTCAGGGACAGGGGAAGAATTACAGGATGCAGACTGGCCTGGAGTGGTGGCTCCCCCGGAGGGGTTTGCATTTCCTTCCTCTTAATCTGAGCGAACCATTAAAAAGTTAGTCCTTTCCCTGGAGGCCTTTCCCAAGGAATCTCCTCAAAGGAAATACCTTGTGCTGGGAAGGTAATTTACCTAGACAGGACTTAAAGGGCCAGGAGCCTCTCCAGCGATGATAACCAATGACTTCTATGGGGCTGGTACCTTTTATTTTGTTTTTTATTATTTTTTAAATATATTTTTGTTGATTTCAGAGAGGAAGGGAGAGGGAGAGAGAGATAGAAACATCCATGATGAGAGAGAATCATGGATCGGCTGCCTCCTGCACGCCCCCCACTGGGGATCCAGCCTGCAACCCTGGCATGTGCCCTTGACCAGAATCGAACCTGGGACCTTTCAGTTCGCAGGCCAACGCTCTATCCACTGAGCCAAACCGGCTAGGGCTCCTTGGCTGATGCCTTTTAATGGGCTCCCCCTCAGATCAGTTAACAAATCAGAGGCAGGCAGGACAAAAGAACAGACCAAGAGCAACAACTCTTGCACACCTTCTATATTGATTCCGAGAAGTAATTAAATACCAAATATGATAGCTCCACAGCTGTTAGACGAGCAAACTGTGTAACTAGGCAATACATGGACGATTCTTAAAAATGGGGCTCACGTGCCGGCCGTGAATGTCTTGTTTTCCACCCTGAGAATGTTTTTAATTAATTTATCCAGTGGGAAAAAACTCTTGCGGGGGACAGGGATGTGGGAGGGAGCAGGAGCCTGCGGGCTGGCCCCCGGGGAGTGCCTGGTAACTCACATCTGAGGCCTCCAGGAAGCGGCCCTTAAGAGCTGATTCCCTTTTATGGCAAAATAACTTCTGGATTTGCCTTTTTTCCAAGTCTCCTGGTAGATGGAGCATGCCTTCAGAAAGCGGCCGCAGTGAATATGTTAAAGCAGCTTGCCTTCCCATCTCTGCCAATGAATTCCCTCCCCCTCCCTCCCCCTTCCTTCCCTCCCCCCCAGGACCCAGTCTGGGAGCCCAGGATAGTACAGGGGAGAATGAATGGGGGCTTTGGATCTTCCCAACTCCTAGCAACACACGAATCACGTTCTGCAGGCAGCAGCTAAGTTGGCCCCTTCATGACATTTATTGAGGATTTGCGTGTTTCTCAAGTGCGGGCCGCGTTAGAGGAGATGTCACTGATGGCCCTGAGAACTTGGCCTCGATTCAGTTGCTCAGATAGCTTTCAGGACAGACTTTCGGAAACATTTGCACAGTCGTTCAGCTGATTCCTTGCAAGTTCTCTCAGCAGAAAAGGGAGAGGAACTATAAACAGAGGAACCGGGAGAAATTAAAACGCCGCAGCTGGCCCCTGGAAGGAAGGCTCCACATACTGAAACGTGGACTATTTATTCAAGAAACTGAGCTGGACAAATAGAGGAAGGCACCTTCTTATCCTTATGTTTTACTTACATTTTCTAGAACTGGAGGGACTAGACGAGTGATGGTGAACCTATGACAGGCGTGTCAGAGGTGACACACGAACTCATTTTTTTTGGTTGATTTTTCTTTGTTAAATGGCATTTAAGTATATACAATAAATATCAAAAATATAAGTCTTTGTTTTACTATGGTTGCAAATATCAAAAAAATTCTATAGGTGACACGGCACCAGAGTTAAGTGAGGGTTTTTCAAAATGCTGACACGCCGAGCTCAAAAGGTTCGCCATCACTGGACTAGACTCTGAAATGTTGGTGGCTCAAAAAAAAAAAAAAAGCAACAGCAAGAATCTTGAATCCTCAAGGCACTTAATGCCTCTTAACTATAAGTCAGGGTTATGATTCTGAATTTTATTACAAGCTGAAATCCAGCAAGAAAGAAGTTTTGGGAATATTAGGATTTCACATCTTTAGTAAATATAAACTCCATAGTGGGCAAAATGTGGGCCCAGCCAACATGGCTCAGTGGTTGAGCATCAACCTATGAACCAGGAGGTCAGGGTTCAATTCCTGGTCAGGGCACAGGCCCTGGTTTTGGGCTTACTGGTCGATGTTTCTCTCTCATCATTGTTGTTCCTCTCTCTCTCTCCCTCTCCCTGTCTTTGAAATCAATAAAAATATATATTTTGTAAATGTGGGCTAAAGTATATTTCTACTTATGAAATAGTCAAATTTAAATTATCTGATTATAAGGCGAATAAAAAGGGCAGACATTGTAAAGCTGCCAGTGTAGTGCCTAACTCGCCATTAAAAATGGTAAAACTGCCCTAACTGGTTTGGCTCAGTGGATAGAGCGTCGGCCTGCGGACTCAAGGGTCCCAGGTTCGATTCCAGTCAAGGGCATGTACCTTGGTTGCAGGCACATCCCCAGTAGGGGGTGTGCAGGAGGCAGCTGATCGATGTTTCTGACTCTCTATCCCTCTCTCTTCCTCTCTGTAAAAAAAAATCAATAAAATATATTTTTTAAAAAATGGTGAAACTATTCACATTGGATAAGTTATTTGTCCCTTTTTTTTCTTGTCTTATGAACTATAAAAAAAAGAGCTCTGAAAAATTCCCCTCCCTTTTTTTCTTTTCATAAAACCCAGTCCACAGCAGGCCTGCCTATTCCCGTCGCATTTTTCCTTGTGTGCTTCCCTCTGTGTATGTTGGCCGCACTGGTGGAATTTTCTGTGATAAGAGGACCACCAGTCCAGTGTGCGTGGTGTGGGGTTGGCCCAGTGGAGTGGGCCCCACGGGGCCTCCAAGGAACAGAGCCAGGCATCCAGGCCTGATCGCTGCCAGGGCTTTTTCTGCTTGTAAGTCAACCCTGCTCTCCCTCCAGCCCATGTCAGGACCCAGGAGCTTTCACACTAACTCTTATGTCTCTTAACTATATGCCAGGGTTATGACTCAGGGGCTGAGCAGAGCTGGAGGGAGAAACACAGCAATGCCTACGTGACATTTCTCCAAGTGTCCGCAAGGGGCAGGGAGGAGCGGGGGTGAACTTCTATTCAGCCCTTGAAAACGTTGAAACCGACTTCTGTCATGAAATATGCAAACATAAGTAAAAGAGTTTCCCTAAAGGACAAACATTGGAAGCTTTTAATTTTGTGTTCATAACTCATCAGCCCACCATGCAAATTTTTTTTTAAAAAGCACTAAAAATTAATTAGGTATCGCCCAGCGTGGCTCAGTGGTTGAGCGTTGACCTATGAACCAGGAGGTCACGGTTCAATTCCTAGTCAGGGCACATGCCTGGGTTGTGGGCTCCATCCCCAGTATGGAGGCAGCCCATCTATGATTCTCTCTCATTGATGTTTCTATCTCTCCCTCTCCCTTCCTCTCTGAAATGAATACAAATATATTTTTTTTTAAAAAATGAAGGTATCAGGTCTTCCAACTCTGATTTCTCTTGTTACCATCTATGATTCAGTAGAATTTGGTAACTATTTATGGATTACAAAGGCCATGAAGATGCTGGCTATGTTGATATGAACATGAAGAAGACGATACTGGAGTTTGGCCAAGTGGCTCTAATGGTTAGTAACCAATATTCTATTTTTATTTCAACACTAGAGGCCCGATGCACAAAATCCTGCAAGAGGCTCTCCTCCCCCTCTCCCCCCACCGCCATAGGTCTCTGCCTCAGCCTCTGCCTCCGCCCCACCACAGTTTTGTCTGGAAGGTGATCTGGAAGGACGTCCGGTCTAATTAGCATATCACGCTTTTATTATTATAGATGGTTATCAATATTTCCTCCTGGGTAGGTTTGGTTTCATTCCTGAGGCAATTTTTCATGTCTCCTTTGATATGTGGCTTTGTCACGCAACTAAAGGGGAAATGTATATTTACTTGTCTTTGAGCGTTACCCATATGGCTTGCTGCGGCCGATGGAATAAGGCGGGAAGGACTGTGTGCCTTAAGAGGCTACGCAAGTGTCTGCTCTCCTTCCTGCTTTTCGACTGTGGCCTTGAGGCACACAAGATGGTCCAAGAGGAAGAGGAGACCACGGAGAACAGAGCCTTCTGAGCCAAGCTCAGCTGTGATCAGTAAAACCCCCGCTGACGGTGATACACAAGCAGTAACGAACCACGGCCGTCTAAAGCCACTGTACTTCGGAGTGACCGGTTGTTGGCTACTGAACTCATACAATGAGCTCTGGTGTTCTTTCCTCTATAGATTCATCCTCAGTCATCCGATGGACGCTTTATAAGCCCCACGTTCTGCAGCAATAGTCTGAGATACTAAGTGCTAAGTTCTCGGGGAAAGAGATAAACTGGGCGGTAAATAAAATAGACGTGAAAAGTGCTGAAATCAAAGTATGCGCCGGTGCTACTGGGAATCCTTAATAGGGTGCTACGAAGGCGTTCTGGACAAGGGGAGATAAAGCCAAGAAAAACGTTAAGGAGGCGGTTGGGATTAGGATGGCATGGAGGTTGGATTTGATTATTACTTTTTAAAAATATTTTTTATTGGTTTCAGAGAGAGGAAAGGAGAGGGGGAGAGAGATAGAGAAACATTAATGATGACAGAGAATCATGGATCGGCTGCCTCCTGCACGCCCCACACTGGGGATGGAGCCCGCAACCCAGGCAGGTGCCCTTGACCGCGAATCCCACCATGACCTCTGGGTTCATGGGTCAACGCTCAACCACTGAGCCATACTGGCCCGGCTAAGGTTGCATTTTAAAGGGAAGCAGTATAGAAAGGCATTCTAGGCAGAGAAAACTCCTACATATGCAAATATCCTATGGCTCAGAACAAGTCTCATGCTTTGAGGGCAGAGCACGGAACCTGACACAGGCAGGCAACATGTCTCATGTTTTCTTAAACTTCACATGGTTCTCAACAGAGAGTCAGCTCTGGTTCAATTACTGGCCATATTATTGGTCCCTGTCTTGAGCAGAAGCTAGAGATCATGTTGAAGGAAGGCCACCTTACCACTGCCCAGCTCTGTCTAAATTCAGACCTAACGTCTTGAGAATGTCAGACTCAGGCAGGAAGCCTTTTGATTATTGGGGGTGTTTTTCTCTTCGCTTCCTGCGTTAATCTTACAGCCCAGGGCCCGGACTATTCTAGGGGGAAACTGCTTCCTTGGTATTTTTGGCCTGTCTCTGGCCAGGAAACTGGTGGACGTGTCAGGGGTGCCCTTCACAAGAGAATTCCACTGAAACCAAGGGGGGCTGCCTACACTTCCTAACCATTCAAGGCATTGGCCACTGCGTTTCACTCTCATGAAGCCTCATTGAGAAAAAGTCAGGAAGTTCTTAAAGGCCCCACAGCCATGTTTTCTTAGCTGCGACATCAGAAGTCTGCCATTTATAGGAAACTGTCGTTTGAGTGGAAAGACCTGGAAAATTAATATGTTCCCGCCAGAAAGATTCTCTGAGGTCATTGGGCCCAGTCTTGCCCATTGACTGGTTCCAGGTCTCATTAATTAAGTGCAAAATAGAAAGGGGACCCCTGGTTCTCAGGCTAGCATGCTTGGCACCACATCTCCTTGCATTCTTTCAAATATATATGTTATTGATTTCAGAGAGGAGGGAAAAGGGAGAGAGAGATAGAAACATCAATGATGAGAGAATCATTGATCGGCTGCCTCCTGCACGCCCCCTACTGGGGATCCAGCCCTCAACCTGGGCATGTGCCCTGACCAGGAATCAAACCGTGATCTCCTGGTTCATAGGTCGATGCTCAACGACTGAGCAACACTGGACGGGCCCCTTTGAATTCTTGGCTTTGTATACTGCTCATACCATCTAGCTCAGGGATGGGCAAACTTTTTGATTCGAGGGCCACAATGGGTTCTTAAACTGGACCAGAGGGCCGGAACAAAAGCATGGATGGAGTGTTTGTGTGAACTAATATAAACCGCGGGCCGTAGTTTGCCCATGGCTGAATTCTAGCTAAACCTAAACCATGCACACAACTTAGAAAGAGAGAGAAACACAATGTTTCCAGGGTCTTAAAACAAGAAAGAACAAGCCAAGCCAAGATATATACATATATTAAGAAAAGAAAGAAAGAACAAGCCAAAAGAGCAAATGCGGCCCACAATTTCAAACAGAACTTAGGAAACATGCCCCGCACACAGGTACAGTGATTAGACTGCCATGGTAACTCTATCAACAAATTGGGGATGTAGGTGTACCAAGTGGACAAGGAAGGAAGACGAGGAAGGAGGAAGACACTCCATCTTCTATTGAATCGAATGTTCTGTGACTTTAAGTGAAAGCTCTTGTGTTGTTGGGCAAATAAATTTAAACCACTTAACATGGCAGGGAAGGTCAGGCAAGCTTATTATAGTGATCATAGCGTTACAGCTATTGCGATTGACCGCTGCTCTCCGGAATCACCAATAATCAGGGACCGCAAGCTGTGTTTGCAGAGAAAGGTCATCATTCATTTTTTTTCAAAGCATTAATATCTTTTGTTTGTTTGGCTCAACATGAAACAGGAATCGATAGAGGTAATTCACAGAGCAATTAGCCCCTCATCTGTCAAGCGGCATCTGGGTGTGTTTAAGAAAAAGACCTTTGGAAAGGTTTAAAAAGGAAGAAAGTGGCTCTACGATCAACAATTTATATTTCCTACATGACATGTTGTGTATGTATCTGTGAAAAGGGGTTGGCCTTTGGGACTAAGAAAATATACATAAAGCATGCTATAAATCTACACTTCGATGTTATGATGTTGCCGCGTAGGGACAGGCCAAAAAGAGCTCAGATTACATTTTCTCCTGGTTCCCAGGAAGATAGTAAGTGACATTTGGGATCTCTGTGTCAGGGATGAACACAGCTGCAGTTCACAGATTTCTCAGGAAAGGAGAGTTCGAGGAAAGAGTTGTGGGCCGGGTCACACAGTGAAGAGGGTCAAACACTGGGTTCAAATGCTCCCTTTGGCCATCAGAGCCCATGATTTTGGTGTTGGGCCAGAGGGACTGGTCCCAGACACATTGTGTGACCCATTATATGGCAACGGCTCCCTCCCAGCTCACACCAACTACGTCCACTCTTGTGCTGGCGCTGTCTACACATCTAATTTGCCTATATTCAAATGAGAAATGAGCCCTAACCTGTTTGGCTCAGTGGATAGAGCGTCGGCCTGCGGACTGAAGGGTCCCAGGTTCGATTCCGGTCAAGGGCATGTACCTGGGTTGCGGGCACATCCCCAGTAGGGGGTGTGCAGGAGGCAGCTGATCGATGTTTCTCTCTCATCGATGTTTCTAGCTCTCGATTCCTTTCCCTTCCTCTCTGTAAAAAAATCAATAAAATATATTTTAAAAAAAGAAAAAGCGAAATGCAAAATTAAGTTTTAAAATACCTTCAAGTATTTTAAAGAATGAATTCTGTCCTGGGTCTATTTTTCCTTACTGAATTTGAAGTGGGTGTACTATGGGATTAATGCAGTAGGTATCATAGAGGTAGGTTTCTTTGAAAATTCAGCTTAGCCAGGCTGGTGTGGCTCAGTGGTTGAGCATCAGCCTGTGAACCAGGAGGTCATGGTTCAATTCCCGGGCAAGGCACATGCCGGGGTTGTGGGCTCGATCCTCAGTAGGTGGAGTGGAAGAGGCAGCGGATGGATGATTGTCAATCTCTCCCTCTCTGAAATCAATAAAAATATATTTTAAAAAAATTCAGCTAAGGGGCTTCGTTTACATATTTACATAAATGCTCAGCAAGGCCAAATGTGTTTAGGAATGTGGTATTTTCTTTTCAATTCTCTGGCTCTTCTTTCTCATTTTATTTTTTCTTGACTTTCTTTTTTTTCCCCTTCCCCACTCTCTCTCGCCCCGCACCCCACCTTTTTTGAAAATGTTGGTCTTTACCTAGACCAGTGGTCGGCAAACTGCGGCCCGCGAGCCACATGTGGCTCGCGGGCCGCAGTTTGCCGACCACTGACCTAGACCATAAGATCATGGCCAAAAGAGAAGTTACAAGTTGTCGTTTTTTTAAGTTACAAAAGCTTTGCTCATTCTGTGACTGGAGAAAATGTGGTTTTGCTTTTAATTTTGTTTTAGTCTTGATATCCAAATATTCTGACAGATTGCCTCAGGTTGCCTCCTTTTTTCTTTCCTGAGGCATTTTCAAGATAATTGTGAATGTCTTATCTAGAAATTATGTCATACACTTAAGTAACTAAGCAAGAGACACTGAAGTTTGAGTCTGATTACAACTGTGTCAAAAAAAAAAAACACAGCAAAAGAATGAAAGGAAACTGTTTTTAAATAGTGTTGTCTTGGGTGGAGGGATTATTGAGGTCGTTTTTGTTTCATTGGAACATCCTGCATTTTCAAAATTTTCTCAAATGACCAAAATACTTTTTAATTCAAAAAACACGAACTACATCTTACGTTAACGCAAACAAGGCGATCGCTTCTTTGCAAAGTCATTATATTTCATGCTGACCTCAGATAACCAGAATTTTCCTTTTTTGTAAACACTGTCAAACACTCTTGCGGAATTTGTTTGAATGGTTAGACCTAGAATCAGTCCCGAGAGCCGCACAACATTGTACAGAGCACATGAACTTCTAATCTGACTGCAACATTGAAGTTTAGGGCAGTGGGGTACCAGGAAGTAACTCAAGGGACACCCACATTTCCGAAATAACAAAATCCTGTTAACAAGAGAATTCCATTGTCTAATATTGAGTTCATTTTATTTTTCTGAATGTGGAATTTTATCCTGGAGGCATTTTGATGCAATATTTCCCCCCTCCTGGCTCCCCTAATGGTTTATTATTTTTGTTCTGTTTATGTAAACTGTGTAAGACATTTTCATGCCTTCGATCCCACGCTTCCTTCAATGAGAAAGTCTCTCTGTGACCCGCAGACGCTGGCTAATCATTATTTCCCCAACTTCCAGTGACTACAGCAAACATCACAGCCAGCCGTTGTCTAGGATCTATTTTGCTTTCACGAAAACACCATCATAGACTTCCACAACAACCCACTCCCCGCCTCGCCCGTGGGTACCCCCCAGCTGGGGTCATTATATCCGTGTCAGGCCGTCGTAGGGGTGGGCCTGGCTGCCATGGGCTTTGCCGCATTCTTCTCATTTGTAAATCAAACCTGAGCCAGAAAGATGGGCTGCCACCTCCTCCGGGCTCTGCTTCATGTCACCGGGGTACAGTTCATCAGACAAACACCTCATCAGCATCGGTGCTGGCTGCCTTCCAAGGGAAAGCCATGTCATGCCATTGAGTAACACGTAGGACCCAATCTTTCATCCCCCTCCTCCCGAACTAAATAAATTGGGGGCAGGTCTTGCCCTGTCTCCAGATAACAAGAAGTTTAAAGAACTTACTAGTGTTTCATGTTGCAGACACGAAGCTTTAGGGAAGTGAACAAAAACAAGATGGCGGTCTTCCTGAAGTTCAAAGGCAGCTCTGATAGACCACGAATGCTGGCCATCCTTGTGTCCCTGAGGGGGGCAAATGAGACGGCCAAAGGCAGGGAGCGGATTTGGATTGAGGGATAAAAGCAAAAGGAGCAGAGATTTTGTTGTTGCTGTTCATCCTCATCTGGGGATATTTTCCCATTGATTTTTAGAGAGAGGGTGGGAGGGAGGGGGAAAGACAGAGAGAGAAACATCCATGTGAGAGAAACATATGGATTGGTTGCCTCCACGCACGTGCCTGACCAGGGCAGGGGGCAAGCCTGCAACTGAGGTATATGCCCTTGACAGGAATCAAACCAGGGACCCCTCTATCCACTGAGCCAAACTTGCTAGGGCTAGATTTTATTTTATTTTTTTAAAATATATTTTATTGATTTTTTACAGAGAGGAAGGGAAAGGGACAGAGAGTTAGAAACATCGATGAGAGAGAAACATCAATCAGCTGCCTCCTGCACACCTCCTACTGGGGATGTGCCCGCAACCCAGGTACATGCCCTTGACCGGAATTGAACCTGGGACCTTTCAGTCCCCAGGCCGATACTCTATCCACTGAGCCAAACCGGTTAGGGCTAGATTTTTTTTTTTTAATGCTATGCTACTCAAAACCTAATCACCTAGAACAGGAGTCAGCAGAATGTTTCTGCAGAACACCAGCAAATAAATAGCTTCTGCTCAGTGGGCCATGCCATCTTTGCAGCGGCTACTCAGCTCTGTTGCTGTAGGGTGAACTGGCCACTGGGGCACGTAAATAAATGAATGCTTTCTCTATTCCAATCAAACTTTACTAAAGACACTGAGATATGAATATCATCTATTTAGCTCTTTTTAAAAATATGTTTTTATTGATTTCAGAGAGAGGAAGGGAGAGGGAGAGAGAGAGACAGAAACATCAATGATGAGAGAGAATCATGGATGGGCTGCCTCCTGCACGCCCTCCACTGGGGATCAAGGCTGCAACCCGGGCATGTGTCCTGACCGGGAATCGAACCATGACCTCCCGGTTCATGGGTTGGCACTCAACCACTGAGGCACATGGGCTGGGCTCATATATTTTTCATTTCTCACAAAATATACTCTTCCTTAGATTTTTGTTCAAACATTTACAAATATAAAAATCATGCTTGGCTCACAGGTGACACAAAAGCACCCAATGGGCTGGATGCGGCCCGGGGGCTGTAGTTGGCCCACCTCTGCGCCCGAGTTCAGTGGTTCTAGTTCAAGTTGTGCACCAGCTCTTATAGATGACAGGCCCTTCTCGGCCACCTCTCAGTTTAGGGAAGGTGGTTAGCATTTAACTATTATTTGATGTGAATAAAGGTGTTTTTCTTTCATTTGAATCTTTTGTTATTTCAGGAAAGGCCCATTAAACATTCTAAACTCATTGAATTTAGAAGAGAATCTTAATTATGTGTGACTCGGGCATGGGGGAAGGGAGACTATGCCTTCCCAGAACAAATTCAACTGCATAAAAGCAAGCCTTTCAATATTAAAAATAGTTTCTTTTAAGGGTAAAACCCCCAAATAGCTGAAAATCTGATATCAGTTTAAAATACAATTTTAAAACAATATAAATAATTATTAAATATTGACTGTAGAAATAATTACTAAAATTGAAAAATCTTGGGAGAGAAAGGAAACTATAAGTGCCAAGAAATCAGAGAACAAATCTCTACAGGTACACATATTCATGTATTTTCATAAAACAGAAAGATATAGATTGAAATATCAAAAATATTGATGGAGATAAAGGGATTATTTTTATTTTATATTCTAAAAATATATTTTATTGTTTTTTTACAGAGAGGAAAGGAGAAGGATAGAGAGTTAGAAACATCGACGAGAGAGAAACATCGATCAGTTGCCTCCTGCACACCCTCTACTGGGGATGTGCCCGCAATCAAGATACATGCCTTTGACCAGAATCGAACCTGGGACCCTTCGGTCTGCAGGCCAATGCTCTATCCACTGAGCCAAACTGGTTAGGGCTGGATTAATTATTTTTAATGCTTTTTTCCTAGGTTCCATATATTTTGCCATATGTATAACACTTTTATGATTAGGAAAGGGGAGCCAATGTTATAAAAATATGCTTTGCTCCCAACTTTTAAAAAATATCTCTATGGGCAGATCTATGCCTCTTAGCAGTTCTGGGTGTGAAGTCACGAAAATAGTCCGCATGATTTATTGACTGCTGGAAGGGTTTCTGATAGCATCACAGATAACCTCTAGTGAGCTCATAAAAATAATTACCTGAAAGTTATCCAAATCCAGCATTTTATGACATGCAAGCAAAGAAAAGGAAGGAAGAAACATGAGATAACACAAATAAGATCTCCTAAAAGGCATGACGATAAGTCCATGTAAAAAGAAATAATGGATGTCACTGAGTTCTGTGAAATTCTGACAGGTCAATGGAATTGAATGAGAGAGTCCTCGAATCTCCCCCACTTGCTACTCAAAAGAGGAGCAAAGCGCTAATTAATTTCTGGCCTGGGAATCTTGTTTGTCTTTATGGCCAAAGGTTTCTTAAAAGCTTGCCTTCCTCTTCACGTGTAAGTTTCCTAAAAACTAGGCTGAGGCCAAAGAATGGAACTTTCATTCATGGGGACCGTGTCAGAAAATGGAACTTGTCCGTGTATTGGTTAGTGAATTTTTATTTCAACTTTTTGAAGAAAGCAGTTGTCAATCCACAGCTCAACGCTTAAATTCTACCTACGTAGTTATTCCTATTACATTCCATATACTCCCTCTGGAAGAGGTAAATGTCGTTTATTTTCTCCTGAATTTAAAAAAAGAAAAAAGGAAATCTTGAAAGGATGACTGAAACAAATGTTATATTAAAGATGTATTATTCAGCTGGCCAGAGTGGCTCAGTGGTTGAGCATCAACCTATGAACCAGGAGGTCACAGTTCTATTTCCGGTCGGGGTACATTCCGAGGCTCAATCCCCGGTGTGGGGCGGATAGGAGGCATCCGATCAATGTGTCTCTCTCACCACTGATGCTTCGATCTCTCTCTCCCTCTCCCTTCCTCTCTGAAATCAATAAAAATGTGTTGTTGTTTTTAAAGGTACATTATTAAGTGACTGCTTTTCAATTCTCAAGCATCAAAATGTCCTTATTTGTTATTCACTGCTTGGAAAATAAGCAAATATGTGAGAGTAAAAAAAACTAGAAGCTTCTTAGAAGTAAAATAAAGGCATTTCAGGCATTTGATATACTTTAGCCTAAAAGCTTTGGACTTAATCATTAATTTGGCATGTCAATAACTTTAGACTGATAATACTAATAGAGATATTCCCGAGAGAGATTTTATTGAGTGTTTCTGCTCTATTTCTTCTTCTTCTTCTTCTTCTTTTTTTCTGTTTCTATCCCATAGAAACCTAGTTCCCAAGTAATCTACTTGACTGATGGACTTGTGAGGGAGAAGAAATTACCGCGGTAGGACCCATCTACCTCACTTCACCTTATCAAATGCACCCACCAATTTATATTCTTAGCACTTTTGCACCATCTGACAAAAATCAGGACCATTCTGGGCCTTTCTGAGCCCTCCTGTCTCTAGGGATGGTGACACTCAATCTTGACAACTCAGATCCAGCCAGAGGTACCACCCACAGGCCACTGATAGCTTTTCAGCGTGTTCTAGGTGAACAGAGAGGAAATGAGACTACGGACTTGACTTTTTACTACTCAACACTGCAAGTCATAAGTTCTCTTTAACATCTAAAACTCATCGCAGAAGGATTCAGCTCTCAATCATAAGCTAATTGAAAGCTTATAATAAATGATGGTCATCAGTGATATGAGTAGGGACACTGTTTCTGTACTGGTTGGGGTTCTGCCCTGTACTCACTCAATGCACGAAGCAGTATATAAGTTCTAACTAAATTGCACAGAAAATATACTTAGACATAGACACCACGGCTACCCAGGGTATGGAAGACTTTGTAGCGGAACCAGCATGTGAGTCAGTCCTTGAAGGATCAGGAAGTTTGAATGGGTGCAGAGAGAAGAAGAAACAGAAAGTAGTGATGACCTGGGTTAATGACTTATGCAGTGTCACAGGGCCTGTTTCGGTTCCCCTCCATATGTTGTCTCATTCCGTTCTCATCAGATTCGGAAGCTGAAGCTCTGAGAAGGGAGAGTTTTCCAGCCCTAGCTGGTTTGGCTCAGTGGATAGAGCGTTGGCCTGCGGACCGAAGGGTCCCGGGTTTGATTCCGGTCAAGGGCATATACCTCGGTTGTAGGCTCCTCCCTGGCCCGGGCCCTGGTTGGAGCATGTGCAGGAGGCAACCAATCGATCTGTGTTCTCTCACATTGATATTTCTCTCTGACTTTCCCTCTCCCTTCCACTCTCTCTAAAAATCAATGGAAAAATATCCTCAGGTTTGGATTAAAAAAAAAAAAAGTTTTCCAAAGATTGCACAGCTAAGAAATACGGGGAAATGGACTTGAGCCCACAGCTGCCTCATCTTGATGCTTATGTTCTGTTCAGTGCCCTGCACTGAATCAGGGATGTTTTTGTAAGGCAGACAGATGGGGGCTAGGTGAGGAGGTGAGGGTGAATGAGTTGGATGACAGTGGTTCCTTCCTGGAAACAGTGGTTGGAATGAAGCAACAACTGGAAAAAACGTTTCTAGGAAGAGTTCCAAGATGAGCTTTCACCTTTTGACAAGTATTTGTCAAGCCTGAATTAATTTTCTAATTGCAAAAGTATTCCATGTTAATAGTAGAACATTAGGAAATGATAGAAGGAATCGCCAGCTACAGAATCAACCAGACCTGGCTACTCTTAATGTTCTAGTATATTGTTTTTCAATCTTTTACCCTTTTTATTCAACTATATACATGTATATAGTTTTATAAAATCAAAATTTTGCTTTACTATTTTTATAATCTGATACCTGAATTAATGACACATCACAACCTATTTCATCTCTTATGTATTCTTTGAGAATATACTTTTAATGTACAGAGATTATTCCATATTCATAAATTATCATAATTTATTATGCTTCTATCATTAAGCGATTTCTAATTTTTCTAGATTTAAATTTTAAATGAGATCCAGTTTTTCATGGAAATTTTATTGTTCATTTCTGACTTTTCCTTGAAAAGTATTATTTTTTAAACAAAAATTCAGCTTGTCTTATTTCCTATGATAGAGAAAATGGAACTCTAAATTTCAATCTTGTGCCATCCTAGAAATTGAAGCCCAGAGTAGATTCCTGAGGGGATAAGCCAACATCCTAATAGAAGCCTACCAAATCATCATCATCATCATCATCATCATCACTTTAAGGACTTAATCATCTTCTACATCAGGAAGAGAAAGAGATAGATGATTGATAGATAGATAGATGATAGATAGATAGCTACATAGCTACATAGATACATAGATACATAGATGAATGGACCAATAGATAGATAATCATCAGCATTGGACTGAGGAATTGCTAGATTTAGATTTAGACTGTATAGGTCTGTCGACTTTTTAAAAAGATATATTGAAGTTAATAATTCACATCAATCTCTTTGAGGTTATTGCTTTATTGATAGAGAAAATCCAGTAGATAGATGATAGATAGATAGATAGATAGATAGATAGATAGATAGATAGATAGATAGACAGATAATAGATAGATGATAGATGAATGGATGGATAGATAGACAGATAGATAGATAGATGAATGGACAGATAGATGATAGATAGATAGATAGATAGATAGATACATAGATACATAGATGAATGGACCAATAGATAGATAGATAGATGATAGATGAAAGGGTGGATGGATAGATAGATAGATGAATGGACAGATAGATGATAGATAGATAATGAAGAAGAGATTAATGACAATGACACAGAGGAACAAAGGGAGAAAGAAAAAGAACACCACTTTGCTTTTCTCAGGGAATAGATGTGTGCTCTCCAGGTAGCAATTTTTTTAAACATCCGAGTCCCTGGGGGTCCCCGGTGTGGTGGGACACACCCATTTCCATTTTACATTTTGTCCAAGTGGCTGTCGGCCTCTCCATGCCCAGTAACATTGGGAGGCGGTGCATCTGCCTCACGTACCAATGCTTTTCCTCATTGGGGAAAATGACACAGTGAAGGCAGCCACCTGGGTTGGAATCCCAGCTACTCGGTTGGACAGCTCTGCGACTCCGGACGAGTCTTTTAATTTTTCGGAAGCTCAATTTCCACGGCAGTCAAAGGAGATGATCATGCCACCTGGGAATGTTTGCAGCGTGACGATGAAATCCGAGCCTGGATCAGCCGGCAATCAGACACCATCACAGAGGCGAGGGAACTTCTCCATGTCCTCCATTTAAAACAGCAGAGTTCATTCATTCATTCCACACGGTTTTCAATCCCTGGGCCCTGCGGTTTTCCCAGCCCCTGATGGGGATCACAGTGCCCTGATGGGGATCACAGTCCCCTGATGGGGATCACAGTGCCCTGATGGGGATCACAGTGCCATAAAAAAGGCAGGGAGGTTGCACAGTCACAGAGCAATGAGCCAAAATGTCCAAGGGACAGAAGGTGGTACAGAACGGGGTTGCCAAAGGAGACCCATCTTTTTGGAGGGTTGACTTAGAAGGAAGAATCTTTGAGGTGAGTCTTATAAGATGAGTACATGCTCGCCAGGCAGGAGAAGCACAGGGCGCGTCCTGGGCATGGGTTAACGCTTGGTCCCGCGGTGGTGGGGAGACGGTCGGTGGTTGGCATCAGAATCCTTAAGAATCTAGAAGTTATTCAAATGCCACTTCCTCTGCAGAGCCTTGTCTGGTGCCTTTTACAGGAAACCCTGTCTACCGCCTTCGCACTGTAATTGCACCACATCTGTGGGTTTCTCTGACATTTACTACTTCCTGCTTTGCATTAGAGTTATTTGTGTACTTACTTTACTTTCATTACACACTGGAGGGACCAGCGCCTGCTTTATCCTGGTACTCCCCGCAGTGCCTTCAACTTAAAAATTTTATATACACACACACATATGCGTGCGTGTGTGTGTGTGTGTGTGTGTATACATATATAAAATATGAAATTATATGTATACACACATATTCATAGATATATACACA
>NW_006296417.1:5135910-5155132 GCF_000327345.1 Myotis davidii | reverse complement strand
GAGGGACCCCACCAGTGCATGATTGGGGCCGGGCAGGGACACAGGAGGGAGAATTCAGAGTGCAAGGTATGATTTCTTGTCTATTTTGAGGGTCAAACCAGTGATGTGTGTTTATTTATAGATGGTGACTGTGGCCGTCCCTCTTAAATGAAATCTGACAATGGGAAGTGGCTGCCAGAAACGGCAGTGAGCGCTCCTAACTTAGTAAGGTTGTGTGGAAGCAACGGACTTCCTTCCCCGCTCCAGTAACTCCATTTGACAAAGCAGTCGTGGTGTGCTTGGTGCCCAATCCGCAGCTAGTTCTACGGCAAATAAACCCTCAGCAATCTCTTCAGATCTTTCTGGTGTTTACATTAAATTATGAAACAGGTCAGGAGGGGATTACGGTGGCCCGATTGGCAGACAGTACAATTAACCTCCTAGCAGTATAACTGGTTTGTTAAGATACCTTAACAAATTGGGTGAGAAACAAAACAGGTTTTTTTTTATATCGTTGTTTTACTTTATTTTCCTATCCTGGTCTTGTTAAGCCAAAATCTTTTCTCATTCTTTAAAACCTAGAGGCCCAGAGCCCCGGGCGGGTGGAGAGCCTGCAACCGAGGTACGTGCCCTTGACAGGAATTGAACCCAGGACCTTCCAGTCCACACGCCCATGCTCTATCCACTGAGCCGAATCAGCTGGGGCGAAGACCCGATGCATTTACAATCTATACCAGATGCCAGGACTGAAAGGGCATTGCCACGCATCCTCCACCCGGGCAGTGACACTGAGCGCTTTCTGGAAGTCACGCTTCTGGCCACCATGTCCACTTGCGATGCTTGCGTGGTCCTCGTCTCTCATATTTTGGGGAGCAAAGGGGATGAACCAAAGCACGGGTGGCAAACACAGCGGATGTTGCTGGCGGGGGTCAAATGGGTACCACATCATTGCCGTTTCTCCCGTCCGCTGCATCCCTACTTACTGAGCAGTCCAGGCACTTCCTCCTACTTCCCAGCAAGCGTCCTTTAGAGTGGTCCACGCTGCTCTTAACAAGCCACCTCCGTGCCTTCTCGTGCCTTCCTGGAAACAGGCTCCAAGCTGACAGATCTGACCTCTGGGTGGGTGGAAGGGAACGCGGGGTCAGAGCTGCACTTGACCCTTTGTTCCCCTGCTCATAGCTGAGCCGTCACATTTTTTGATTTAAACGTCTTTTTCCCTGGGTCCCAGCCCCGCTCCTTACCTTGGAGCGTGGTCCCTTTGCTGATCTCATACATTTTTATTTGATTGGATACTTGATGTTATGCTCGGATTATAGAACTTCCACGCGGTAAAGGGTCTGTAACAAATTGTTCTTTTGTACGATTGCCAACTCTCTTAGACTAAAAACATATTGGGGTAAAATTGAAAGATTTTAAAAAAAGAAAGAAAGAAAGAAAGAAATTGAGTCAAAAATTAGGCACCGGCTAATAAAATCCGATTTCCTTGACACTCTTAGTCAATGCAAAAATAATTGTGGGAATATAAAAGGTTTTTTATGGTCAATTATTCTTGTCTTCGTAAGTATCTGTAATCCTCGCATCCTCAGAATGGGTAATAATATTCCACAGGAAAAGAGAGACTTCCCTACAGATCCATAAGGAAAAGAAAACCTTCGCACATGCATGCATAAAATATATTCACTGTGAAATGTGCTGGCTTTAAGCTCAGGTGGGTAGACATCTTTTTTTTTTTCCTACCTTGAAAAAATATATATACTCTCTGACTTTATGTGGCTGTTGACATGCAATTGATCTGCATTATTCTTAGCTGGCTAGAGCCTATATCCCTAAATGCCTCAGATAATAGGTATTACAGTATTAGGGAAAAAGGCCTCCACGCCGTCTCCAGCTATATCAAAAAGGTAGAAAGTGTGAAATAAGGGAGATTAAGATGACACCAGAAAGCTTTGAATGAGGTGTCATTTTGCATTTAGAGAGACAACCAGGAAAGTTAAGACAGGAGAAGAAAAAAAATGCCCCTTTTCTCTCCAGCTGCCCTTAAAGATTTACAAATGATCTGTTACCAGAAATGAGTTTCTCTGGGGCTTCAGACACCATTTATTACGCGGGGAGAGAGACAAAAAAAAAAAGAGAGAGATGGGAAAGACTGGCAAATTATGCTTATTTGAAGGCAAAATGCTCCCCATCAACGAGATGATGAAAATGTACCAAAGGTGTCAGCCACATGTTGACATGTTAATATTTTTTCATGAGCTCTTTTACTGAGGAAGGAGCACAAAGAACTTTTTGGGTGTCTCTTCAGAATACGAATCGTGCCGCCTTGCTAGGCCAGGCGCCCTGCCTGGGGAGTCACATTGGAGTTGATGATGAAGAGGATGAAGACGAGGAAGTGCGTCCCAAATTGGGGGCTTGAACCTCCATTCCCTGGCTGCCTCCCAGATGTCTCGGGCTAAGAATGGGCTCATCTGATCTCTCCTAGTCAATTTCATTCTGGAAAGTAGCCAGTGGGCCTAGTGCACGACCCAGTGATGTCATTATAATTCATTCTCCCGCACCACAATGACTCTGGAACCTTCCAATTCACAGTGGGTCTTTTTAATAAGGAAGAGTGGGGCACACAGAATTTTTAAGTGTTTCTAATGATTTACCTTTTTTTTTTCTGTTTTAGCCTTAAAATGGCCTGTCTTATTCTTAGGAAGACCAGGCGATCCAAACCATTCCAAGAATGTATGTCTCCGTTAAACTCTGTGGTATAGGAAATAGGCTGAATGGAGGTAACGGACACTTATTACAAGAGAGATCCTGTCTAAACAAAATGAAACAAAAAAGCACAATTTTCTTTTTTTTTTTTTAATTGTTTTGACACTTTAAAAAATGTGTTTTAATTTATTTCACAGAGAGGAAGGGAGAGGGAGAGAGACAGAAACATCAAGGATGAGAGAGAACCATGGATCGGCTGCTGCCTCCTGCACGCCCCCTACAGGGGATGGAGAGACAACCTGTGCCCTGACCGGGAATCGAACCTGGGACCTCCTGGTTCAGGGGCTGATGCTCAACCACTGAGCCACATCGGCCAGACGAAACTTGACATCTTCGGAACCAATCAGAACAGAGCACCTAACATGTCTTGTGACGTAAGCAATGCTTCATCGTGAACAGCCAGAGTGAGTAGGACCCTTTGTAGCTATGTCCTCCGTGGGCCCAGCCTGGCTGTGCAGGATGGGGGAGGGGCCGGGACTGCGAGGGACACATGCAAGTCATTTAGAAGCAGGGGCGATGGCATCACGGGGTGCTCCCCCAATGCTCCTCCCGGACTGTCAGGAAATGCTCACGGAGAAAGAAGACGCCGAAAACCGAGCTCAGCACCGGGGAGCCCGGGCCTCCCCGTTCCTGGAACCTCCCCGCTTTGAACTTGGCGCGCCCTCTTTGCTAAAATCAACTTTGCCCAAATGGCTTCACTTATCCTTGGCCTGGATCTTTACAGGCCCGAGTAGCCCACGCCACGTGGATGATCAATGCCCTCGTGGCCGGCGCTGGAGTTTCGCTTGCTGGGCCCGACAGATGTGGGAGAGCTGAAGAGAGGCTTTAGTTGTAATCTCCTTATTGCCTTATCCTGAGTGTCTGTGCGCCCTGCACTCCCTCCCTCCCGGTGGAGGGTGAACCCTAAGCAAGAGGACCTGCCCTGAGTGTATGGGACCGACCGAGCCACCCCCACAAAGCCTTCTCCGGACACCTCGCCTCTCAAGGCCCAATGGACTCTGGCTTTGAACTAGGACCACTTGTCTTTCTTCTGGGAGCTCATTAGCAGAAATAACTTGCTGTCATTATGACACGCGGACACACACACACACACACACACACACACACACACAAATCCATACCCTTTTTTTCCCATTCCTTTTCTAAGGTACAGGATCTAATGGAGCATCACTGGGGGACTATTAGCAGGAGATTGAATGAGAAGAAGGCAGGGGCAGAGCACCAGGGCAGGATGGAGAGGACCTGGGGACCACCTGAGTGTTGAAATGATGGTACAGAAAAGGTCAGGATGCCTGGCCGGTGTGGGTCAGTGGTTGGGCTCCGACCTAGGAACCAGGAGGTCAGGGTTTGATTCCCAGAAGAGGCACATGCCTGGGTTGCAGGCTCGATCCCCAGTAGGGGGCGTGCAGGAGGCAGCCGATCCATGTTTCTCTCTCTCACTCCCTCTCTGAAATCAATTAAAAATTTTAAATCAAATTAAAAAATAAACAGAAAAGGTCAGGATTCACAGAGGGACTGGGGGTGGGAGGTGTATAGGGGGGAAAGAGAGAGAAGCATTGAGAAAGAGAGAGAGACACACACACCAGGGGAGGGCAGGGAGAGAGGTTGCTAATGAAGAGTAAACACAAGTTGGTGACGCCCAGGACCAAGGCAGCTGGGGATGTGGAGAGATGGAGGAGGGCGGCATGCAGACGGAGGACCGCACAGAGAGGGGGCAGGCATCGACCTTCCAGGAGGCAGTGTTCTTGCTGTTACAGAAGGCTGAGGCCCAGGAGAGAGCCTGCCAGTCTCGGCTTCCCTGTGTCAGGGAATTCACGCTCCTCGGGATGACTCTGAGGTCCATGAAATTCTTCAATGAGCACATCCATGGGTGGCCTCCTGCTCACGCCCCGACCAGGGCAGGGGATCCAGCCTGCAACCGAGGCACGTGCCCTTGACCAGAAGCAAATCCAGGACCCTTCAGTCCACAGGCCAATGCTCTATCCACTGAGCCACACCGGCTGGGGCTGTAGGCAGCTTTTAGACACGGTGCCTAGCTCTAGCTGTACCTTTAACAGATAGTAGCTATTCGATTAGTGTCCCAAGACATAGATACCAGCAGAAGAGCTTCTTGTACCTCTAGTACATGTTGTACTCCTGAGTTTTAGTACCGGTGTTTTAGAAAAAAAGGTTATTGATTCTAGACAAGCTTTGAATTCTCCCCGAGCATAGCCATTTGAGTTCATCCTTCAGCGTTTTCTACAGTAAAATACCAATTTACAAATAAGTAACAGTTTGCGGAAAATATCTGCAGTATGCACAGGAAAAAAATTGTATCGCAACTATGTGAAGATAAATAACCCAATAAGACAGGCAGAGAACAGGTAGTTCACAGGAAAAAATACAAATGGTGCAGCAGCAACACTGGAAAACATGCTCAAACAAGTTATCTTTGGCCCAACTCTCTGGGAAAAACCATCATCATCATCATCATCATCATTATAATACACAACTCGTTCCCGTGTTTCCTCTGGATTCCACAGCTCCCTCCAATTACCACTCCCTTTCTCTGCTTCCCTTACAGAAAACAAAACAAAACAAAACAGCAAACCATTTGTCCACGGCCACTGTTTCCACTTCCTAACCTTTTTCTTGTTTGTTAATGGACTCGAATCCAGGTTTCTCTCTCTCGCATTGTAGGAGAGGAAGCGTGTTGATCCTGGATTTGTTGACTGCCATTCTGAAGTCCTGGGTGAAGCTGATTCTGTCCATCAGGATAGAGAAAGCAGTCCTGGGTGACATCGCAGAGAATTCTCCCCAGCTTTTTATTTATTTATTATTTTTTTTAAAATATAATTTATTGATTTTTACAGAGAGGAAGGGAGAGGGATAGAGAGTTAGAAACATGGATGAGAGAGAAACATCGATCAGCTGCCTCCAGCACACCCCCTACTGGGGATCCAGCCTGCAACCAAGGTACATGCCCTTGACCGGATTCGAACCTGGGACCCCTTCAGTCCCCAGGCTGATGCTCTATCCACTGAGCCAAACAGGGCTCTACCTGGCTTTTTAAAGCCTCCTCTAGCTTGTGGACATTTCTAGTAGCACTGAACCAGTCTGAATAGGGTTTCTGCTTCTTGGTTGAGCTGGACCACTCCTCTCGGAGGTCCTAGGGACGATGATGCATTCCCCATAAGGAAGGAATACGTGGGGGAAAAGCTTTTAAAGGGGAAATTTCTAGAGATAACGTCGTACCAAAATGCCAGTCAGGATTCCATCTCTACAACATGTGCAGGTGTGTCTAGGAGCACAGATAATTCACATAGAAGCCAAGTCCTATTATCGAGAGATTCCCACCAAGACCTAAAAGGGTTTGCGAGAGGATGAGTGACGGGCTGTAAAAATATATGTGAAACTCTTTGGATTTAAAAATATGACTTGTGCTCTAGGATTTAGACTAGCGCAAATTTAAAGTCCAAGTTGTTTAATGTATCACGGAATTTTTAAAAAATATTTTTTATTGATTTCAGAGAGGAAGGGAGTAGGGGGGAGAGAGAGAGAAACATCAATGATGAGAGAGCATAATTGATTGGCTGCCTCTTGCACGTCTCATGCTGAGAATGGAGCCCACAACCCAGGCATGTGCCCTGACCGGGAATTGAACCATGACCTCCCAGTTCATAGGTCGATGATCAATCACTTTGCCACACCAACTGAGCTATCATTGAATTTTTTGAAAAATTGCCATCCTCCACACACACACCTCCCCCCCGCCCACCAGTTAATTAAGCCAGTATTTAACCATGACTTTTGTGAGGTGCTGGAGACACAGTTACGAGTAAGATATTCCTCAGGCCCTTATGTAATATCACACTACATGATGGGGAAGGCGAACATTAAAAATATTAATTTTACTTATTGTCAGTGCACTGAGGAAATTTTTTGGGTTTGATTTTCAAAACCCTGATTACATTTATTTGACATTTTTAAAGAAACAAACTCCTTAGATTTAACCCAAGATTTAACAACAACAAAAGGCTTCTTTAATTTCATTATCAGTCTCACTTCTGTTCTTTTTGGCCTTAGAGAACTAGAGGGAGAGGTGGGACAGGGAAAATGGTGAATGATACATCCTCACAGGGGCCCAAACAGATCCAGAAAAACAGTGAAGTACAAGGAAAATGAGCAGAGAGGGCTGGTGGATCTTGGAGGTAAGATTAGCCATACAGCTACTCCAAAGTATATATAAACCTTAAGATGGTTTCATTCAAAGCTTTATTCCTGGCATAATAGGTGATTACCCAGAGCCTGTGCTATAAACCCTGGCTGTCCAAACCTTTGCCAGGGTACAAACCCTAGGCCGTGACCCTTGCCCATGGGTCCACTCAAGCCATTTTCTCTAAATTCTGCATGATGAGAGAGATTCGAACCTGCCCCTCCCTGCCCCCCGTTGTGCTGAATGAGTTTTACATAGCATTTGAAGATGACTTTTATCTAGAAAATACTATCCCTCCACCCAAATTATACTTTCTACTTCTCAATTAATGCCTATACAAAGCTATATCTCAGAAATGTAAACGATGCCCTGATTTGTGGCCAATGTTCATGAACATCCATTCTCATAAACAACATTCTTATAGCGCTTCTGACCTGGAAAAAGCATCAGTGGAGGTATGATGGATACTAAAGAGGGCATCTGAGAAGTGGAGATTTGCTATCAGAGGAAGGCGTATTGAATTGCATTGTGTATTATTTAAAAAAAAGTTTCCATCACTGAAACTGTCCTTAGTGTGTCTTCTGGTGGTGATTAAGTCCCCTCAATTGAATTCAGTTGTTTCATGATTCTCTGTTTTTGCATATCGTAGTGTGCAAATGCCCAAATCTTATATTAAACACTTGTCCTCAACACAGAATAAAATAAATGGTCGCGGCACAGAAGGTTATCAATACATGTGAGTATATTTATGTTCGGCAGAGTCAGACACCCTGACTCTGTGTTTATAGATACTCATGTTGATGTTCTAATAATGTATACACAGTAAGCATATGTGTATTTGGAGAGTGCTTCGTTACGTCTCTTATTGTACCAAAGAAGATTTATTATGTGGAAAAGACAACGGGTTTCTCTTATTTCTTACCATTTCCAACAAGAGAATTGTTGTCATTCTTATGTTCACTGTTACCTTCAGACCAATTCATTCATGGTCACTCTGCTAGCACTTGAACAGCCATGAATTAAAAAGAAAAAAAAAATCACACAATAACAACCAACCAACAAAGAAAAAAACATAGTTCCAACATTCAAGGACACAGAACACTGTTTGGACAGAAACTCTTAACGTTCGTGTACTATGGATGTTAAATATTAGAGGCCCGTTGCACAAAGAGATTCGTGCAATAGGCCTTCCTTCCCCTGGCTGCCGGCACTGGTTTTCCTCCAGCACCTGGGACCCAGGGCTTTGGTCCGGCCGCAGCAGAGAAGCCAAACCTCTTCAGTCGTCAGTCATCTTCAGTCTTCAGTCTTCACTCCAACCCTGCATATGCAAATTAACCACCATCTTTGTTGGGTCAATTTGCATACTCATCCTGATTGGCTGGTGGGCATAGTGGAGTGACACCAATTTGCATGCTTCTCTTTTATTAGTGTAGATAAATGTAACTACACAAAGCAGTCTATGTAAAAACAAAACGTGGAATAGAGCTGGTGAATAAGAATGTGTCCGAGAGGGAGAAGGTTGTTGGAGGTGGACATGTGTGTATATACTTGGGAAAGAATTTCACAGGGGGGTGGGGATCTTAAACCAGCCTTGAATTGTAGAAATACGGAATGGGAAAGAATGCTATTATAGAAAACAAAGGAAGAAAGGAAGGAAGGTATGAAAAAGGCAAAGTCAAAGGGGGAAAGAGACAGAAATCTTAACCCATTACACGAAAAATCTGCAAATTTTACAAACTCAGATGCAACCCAACAATGTCCCCCCACATTTGATGGCTGAAGGAAGGGAGAAGTCCTGAGGCTTGAGGTGCCTAAGCTTCCCTATGAATCAGCCTCAGATTTTGCCTGTATCTATGTTTTCATCAACATGCCATCTATAGACACACTGAAATGATACAACATAGGTATATTTTCATCCCATATTTATGTTCCATAAATTCTCTCTAGCCAGAACAGTACCCTTGACCTAAAATTGTTGTTGTTTTTACTTATGGTAAGCACAAGATGTGAGCTTTTGGAGTTAGTTGGATTGGACTGAATTTAACTGGCAGTGTAAAAACTGTCAGGGGGTGGTTCTTATTCTTTGCATGCCGTAGAGCAAAATGAGAAGAATGCAGGCTTTGGAGTTGCTTACCAGATTTTTTTTTTTAATTTAGGGAAAGCTATATTACCTCTCTTAGACTCTGTTTTCTAACCTGCAAAATGGGAGAAATAATATTATGCCAGGGACTGTCACTTGCCTCCCACTATTCATTCTTGCCTTCTTTTATAGTAAGACAGGCCCTGGTATTAGCTGGTCACATGGCTACTGAGAATAGAAGCTGTAATTCTCATGCTCCCTGGGAGACAAATGAGATGTAAATGTTACATAACTACTTCGCAGAATCTTTCTGATTACACACGTCCTTGCCTTCCTTCCTCGTCTCTTCCCCGTCTTGACATGCAGTCTAGAAAGATGCAAGAAGTCTTGGACCACAAGAGAGAGAAGGACCACAGCCTCACCTCTGAGGTGGGCTGAAAGGCTCGTCCCATGTGGTGGGACTTTGAGGAGCAGTCCCAGTCTCAGTCCTGGGCTGCTCACCTTAACATATTTTTGCTTCAAAAATATACAATCTGTCTTATTTAAATAACTAGAGGCCCAGTGCATCACATTCGTGCACTGGGGGCGGGGTCCCTCAGCCCAGCCTACGCCCTTTCAAAGTCCAGGACCCCTCGGGGGATGCCCATCTGCCGGCTTAGGCCCGATTCCCCAGGGATCGGGCATAAGTCAGTAGTCAGAAATCCCTCTCGAAGTCCAGGGCTCTCGCAGCTTGGGACCCCTTGCTTCTTACTGCCCACCTGCAGGGGAGGTGGGAGAGGCTGCTGCGCTCACCAGCCATGAGCCTGGTGTCTGGCTGAGCCTGGCTTCTGGGCTCCTGCACTGAGCGTCTGCCCCCTGGTGGTCAGTGCGTGTCATAGCCACCGGTCATTCCACAGTTTGGTCAATTTGCATATTAGAGTTTTATTATATAGGATAAATATTTTGAGTTTCTATTGCTCACACTGAGTTTAATTCAAATGATTATCATGCAGAATTTCTAAAGATCAAATATACAAGGTAGTGTCTAGTCCAGGGTTTGGCATAGAATTGATGCCTGACATTAGCAGCCACTCTTGAATTTCTCTTTTTTTAAAATATATTTTTATTGGTTTCAAAGAGCGAGAGAGAGATAGAAACATCAATGATGAGAGAGAACCATTGATCAGCTGCCTCTTGCACGCCCCACACTGGGAATTAAGCCCGCAACCTGGGCATGTGCCCTGACTGGGAATTGAACCATGACCTCCTGGTTCATAGGTCGACACTCAATCACTGAGCCATGCTAGCTGGGCTCAGCATTCCTTACCTGGATATTTTTTGCTTGCCTAATGAGGTAGCTCTCAAAACTATTATTTATATTCCTGATGCTAGCTAGTAAATATCTTCATTCCTTAATTATCTAAAAATGAGCCTTCTTAATGACATCTACGTATCAAAGTCTCTGCTCTGATCTCTTTTATGAACTGTTAAGAGAACAACCTTCCAGGATTGGGATTCATATTTTGCTACTGTGTAGAGTTGTCAGAATGTACTAATGTATAATTTTTCCCAGCGCATAATTTTTACCCTATTTTCTATTTTTTCATCATGCTACTTTCAGCTATAACTTAGAAAACATCGTTAAATATATATTGGGGGCGGGGGGAACACTGCAGTTTTAGAAAATTTACAGCACAAGCATCTGTGAACACAGTTCCCAAAATGACCAAATTTTTGCCTTTCAATAGAGATCTAAGAAGCTGAGTTGGAGAGGCCTATGTCCAAATCTCCATGAAAATGAAATAGAAGGGAAAATGGACTATTCTTCACCCCCCCAAAAATGTGAACTTAAGTATTATTATTATTATGTTGTTGTTGTTTTTAATCCTCACCCGAGGATATTTTTCCATTGATTTTTAGAGAGAGTGGAAGGGAGAGGGAAAGACAGAGAGAAATATCGATGTGAGAGAAACACATCGACTGGTCACCTCCTACGTGCACCCCGACCAGGGTCCAGACTGGGGAGGAGCCTGCAACCGAGGTATGTGCCCTTGACCGGAATCGAACCTGGGACCTTTTGGGCCGCAGGCCAACGCTCTATCCACTGAGCCAAACCGGTGAGGGCTATTATTATTTTGAAGGAGGAGATTACACACACGTTCAGTCCACTTCCCAGGTGCCCGTATTCCACGAAAGTTTCTTTAGTTGTCATGTACTGCATGCCTATCTTCCTTGCGAACACCGTGTCTGGCTTCATTACAATGTCAAGTTCTTTGCATCACGACTTATGGCTCTTTCCATGAAAGATGCGAAATGCAAATAGAGTTGAAGGCAGAGGAGTGATTGGCCAGGAGCAGGGCGATGTCAGGGAAGGAGAACTCCCTGTCTTTGAGGAGCCGGCTACTTCTGCATTTACAGCCAGCGACTCCCCTCCCATGGAGCCCTGAGGGGTACACTTGTTAGAGAGCATGCAACATGCCACTGGCGTAGGGCCCCCCAAATTAATCTCCCCCAGTACATTAGGAAACACTTCGCTGGCATTTGCTGTCCCTGTCAGCCTTAATAAAGAGACTTTTACCTGTGTTTGCCTATTCAACACTTCAGCCCCTCAGCCAATTTTGAAAATGATTTCTGATTTACGGCTCCCTCTCAAGCGGGTGTCACCCTGCCTGTCAATTATGCCTTAAAGCAAATGCTAAGTGAATGCCGGCTGGTAAAATTAATAAGGGAAACCTTTACTCAGAAGCCTGGAAAGAGGCTGGTAAAGGGTAGCATGCAGCCAGGCAGTGGCTCGTGGCTGCCTGTGGTGCTTACAAGCCAGACAGGTGCACGGATGCCCTGGCTGGTGTGGCTCAGTGGATAGAGCGTCGGCCTGCAGACTGAAGGGTCCCGTGTTCGATTCCAGCCAAGGATATGTACCTTGGTTGCGGGCACATCCCCGGTGGGGGGTGTGCAGGAGGCAGCTGATGGATGTTTCTCTCTCATCGAACCAATACTATCTTAGACCTATTCGACCATTATGTTCTGTTTCTCCAGGAACTCTGGTAAAGGGAACAACAGCAAAATATGTAGGAATGCCCTGGCCATCTTACTGGTTGGGCATTGTACTGTGATCTAAGGGTTGCCGGTTGGTTTCCTAGTTGGGGCACATGCCCGGGTTGCAGGCTGGATCCCCAGTGTGGAGCAGGCAGAAGGCAGCCAATCTATGATACTCTCTCATCATTGATGGTTCTATCTCCTTCTCTTTCCCTCTTCCTCTTTGAAATTAATAAAAAAACACATTTTAAAGAATGTTTATCATCTAGTAGGCATTGAATAAATATCCATTGCATGACTGAATGCGTTAATTAGATTATATCACTAAATTACCAAATTATCCTCCAAGTGAACCCCCAAAATCTTAGCAGACGTCTTAGAGACCGTGGTCTTAGAGCTTCCTCAAAGAGATAGAGCGACACTTCCAGAAGGTTCTGGTGGGGACTTCCAGAACCTTCCTTAATGCATTCTGGTTGGCTCCTACAGAGCATGCTCCAACACTGCAGTTCCCAGCGTGAGCTTTAGAACATACCACTTGAGCATCTTAATGGGAAGTCTCTGTTAATGTTGCTCATTTCAAGAGAGCAGAGGGGTCAGGGAGAGGATGTTGGACTTGTCGCTGTGACACCCACCACTTCCTAAGTGGTTATGGCATGTCGCCTGCAACATCTTAACTTTCTCCTCTTGACTATCGCCTGGGGGAGCAGCCCCTGGGCGTCACTGTGAGTTGGTTGCAGCCATTGGCTGGTATTTGTTTTTTCCTCCCAGAGAGGAGCTATGAACAACGATCCGTGGACTTTCCAAGCTGTCCTTCCAGCTCAGAGATGTGTCATTTCTCTCCTTGACCAGAATGCCTCCCAGCTGTCCACAACTGGCCGCAGCACTAACTAATCTCAAATAGTTCACTTCCGCGGTAGGAAGACATGCATCCTCTGACATCCGGCTGGTGCTGGTGTGAGGCTAAATGCTCAGGGTGGCAGGAAGGAACCCGTGAGAAATGAAAACGCTACTGAGACAACACAAGGGAAGGTCCTGTTATCTGAGGTACCCGCTGCAAAGGAATAAAATACTAGATCAGTGGTTCTCAACCTGTGGGTCGCGACCCCTTTGGGGGTCGAACGACCCTTTCACAGGGGTCACCTAAGACCATCAGAAAACACATATAGAATTACATATTGTTTTTGTGATGAATCACTATGCTTTCATTATGTTCAATTTGTAACAATGAAATTGGGGGCCACCACAACATGAGGAACTGTATTAAAGGGTTGCAGCATTAGGAAGGTTGAGAACCGCTGCTCTAGATATTAATGGAAAAATATCCTCTGGTGAGAGTTGACAAAAAACAACAACAAAAATGTATCCATTGGGCCAAAGGTATTTCTTGAGGCAGCTCTTATATGATTGTTTCCAGTTTTCAAGTTCATTCTTTTCTTTTAAATTGATTTTTAGAGAGAGAGGAAGGAAGGGGGATAGAGAGAAAGAAATATCGATGAGAAACAGCATAATCAATGGCTGCCTCATGCTCATCGCATTAGGAAGGTTGAGAACCGCTGCTCTAGATATTAATGGAAAAATATCCTCTGGTGAGAGTTGACAAAACAACTATGGCCTCTTGGTTCATAGGTCGATGCCCAACCACTGAGCCTCACCAGCCAGGCTTTCAAGTTCATTCCCAATAGCGGTGAAGGGCGTGCTTTAACTTACACAAGTCATGATTCGTAGTTGCTACTTATGTCACCTCGTGTACTTGTGGAATTACTAATTCTGAATGGTTTTGCTTCCTGTAGCCTCTGCACACAGTTGGAACATGCAGCCTATTGTTTTGCTTAATCGCTTTTACTTTCTATCATTGTTTCCCAGATGGGACAACTCCCGTGCCTGTGCCCTGACTGGGAATTGAACCGTGACCTCCTGGTTCATAGGCCGATGCTCACCCACTGAGCCACACTGGGCAGGCCACCATAATTTATTTAATCAATACCTGATAGTTTGTGTTTGTTATTTGATTTCATAAATTATGCTACAAGGAAAAAAAATTTAATAATATTTCTGCTATTTATATTTTAGATTTTTCCTTAGGATAAACCCTTAGGAATAGAATTACTTGGCCAAAGAGTATGAAGATTTTAAGGCTGTTGATTAATAATTCTAAATTGCTGTCAACAAAAACAAAATAACTTCAGGTGTACGAATAAGTATTTCTGGGAGAAAGACTGTATACAAAATATTCAAAATATTTTAATCAATGGCCCTGCTCTCCAGAGCTTCGACTAATGAAGAAAGGGGAAGTAGGGGAATTAAAAAGAAAGAAAGAAGCTGGAAGTATTTAAATTCACATCTTAAGCACTCACATTCATCATCTCCCTTTACAATGAATGGCTCTCATCCTGAGGCGCGCATAACTGCCCACAGTTAAAATAGCCAATCAAGTCGCATAGTCAAGATGATCTGTCTTAATTTACCTGACCACCCATTTTTAGTAAAAATATTTTGGGAAAATTCCAATCACTAAATCAGTGCTTCTTGACCTTTCGGTGGTTGAGAATATGATGAAAGCTATCGATTCTCCTAGGAAACCCACATACACACACAACTTTGCACCTTTTCTCAGGAGCCGCACTTCCCATGATGCTCTTTCCATCGTTTCTTCAGGTCTGTAGAGATTGATTAAGAAGTTCTAAAACAATCATTAGTTTATCTTAAAAGTATTCAATAGGGAAATTAATGGTGGCAACCTTTAAATGCCATACCTGAGGATCTTACTACTTTGCACTCATGGAACCATCAAATGCAATTACTGGGAGAAAAAATTGTAAAGACGTTTAGTTAAGGGGGGTCTCCACATTCTGAGGTATGCAGATTCCTTTGAGAACTTGATAAAAGCTGTGGACCTTTTTTTTTTTTTCCAGAGAGAAATACAGACACAATGAGTGCCAACCCTGACATAGCTCTGCTGGATTGGAGTGATGGGTTCAGGCATCTCCTGAATTCTCCCCCCAGGGTCCAGGGAGAGAGAGGGAGAGGGAGGGAGGGAGAGAGAGAGAGAGAGAGAGGGAGCGCAGGGAGAGAGAGAGAGAGAGAGAGAGAGAGAGAGAGAAACATCAATGATGAGAGAGAATCATGGATCATCTGCCTCCTTCACGCCCTCTACTGGGAATCGAGCCCGAAACCCAGGCCTGTGCCCTGACCAGCAATTGAACCGTAACTTCCTGGTTCATAGATCGACGCTCAACAACCGAGTCACACCAGCTGGGCTCATGTTAATATTAATACCCATCAGCCTCCACTTAATCCTGCAAGTGGGCAGGCCCATGTGGAACTCTGGGGCTCTATTCTTAGTCTTAAAAGTCATCTTTGGTATAGGGACAAGGACAGCTTCCATAGCATGGGTGACAGACTTCGTCTGGAGCACTGGTCGGCAAACTCATTCGTCAACAGAGCCAAATATCAACAGTACAACGATTGAAATTTCTTTTGAGAGCCACATTTTTAAAACTTAAATTATACAGGTAGGTACATTGTCATTCACTTAATTAGGGTCCTCCTAAGGCTTAGGAAGAGCCACACTGTAGAGGCCAAAGAGCCGCATGTGGCTCGCGAGCCGCAGTTTGCCGACCACGGGTCTGGAGTTATGAAAAGATGGCATCTAAGTTCACTGTCACAAAAAGAAATAAAATATTTATTTAATTTCTGGAAAAAAAATACCACTCATTTTTTTTTCCAACTAGAAAAGCCCTAAAATGTAAGTTTTAGAGCGTATTTGATGCTAGGTAGCAGAATAACGGCCTAGGCTAGTTCCAGCCAGCCTTCAAACACAATGATTCATTTGAGTGGAGTAAGTTTCCATGTAATCATGCTTAATGTGCATTTTTCAGTTGTTGAGATACTACTGTACGAACATGTGTAGATTTCCACATTCAAATAAAAGGGCTATAAAATATGATTCAAGCCATCTGCTTTCCCTCTTTTCTTTAAAAAAAAATATACATGCATAAAATAAATTGGGGCGTGCATGTGTGGAGGGCCGGTAGACATTTTATTCAGAGAAATGTTTTAAATAGCCAGGTGACACCTGAAACCAGGGCTTTGTGAACTCATAAGAGACCCAGGTTACCTTAGCATCCAGCTTCCCAGCCCTGAGGCCAACTTCTATTCACTTGCTTAACAACAATAGACCGGCCCCGCTATGGGCAACCCAGCTGGTGCCAGTGATTTGAGAGCTGGTAGACGCAATTAGCTGAGTTTCTCCATCTGTTGGGGAGGTTGCTGGTCGAGGCAGCACGGGCCATAATGCACATGGCGCATGGGAAGTGGAGAATAGAATTAGGGATGGGAGCGATGCAACAAGAAATTAGGGAACCTTGCCTTCTCCGCCACCCAGTCTTAATTTATCAATTCACTGTGCAAAGGCTGTCAAAAATTGAGTGTGATCCCAAATCGGAATAATGGAAGCCACTTCTATGTAAACACATATTTTTAAAAAATATATTTTAGTCGAAACTGGTTTGGCTCAGTGGATATAGCGTTGGCTTGCGGACTGAAAGGTCCCAGGTTCGATTCCAGTCAAGGGCATGTACCTGGGTTGCGGGCACATCCCCAGTAGAAGATGTGCAGGAGGCAGCTGATCAATGTTTCTCTCTCATCGATGTTTCTAACTCTCTCTCTCTCTCCCTTCCTCTCTGTAAAAAATCAATAAAAAAATATATTTAAAAATATATATATATATAAAATTTTAATTGATTTCAGAGAGGAAGGGAGAGGGAGAGAGAGATAGAAACATCAATGAGGAGAGAAAATCATGGATCGGCTACCTTTTGCACAACCCCCTACTGGGGATCGAGCCTGCAACCTGGGCATGTGTCCTTGACCGGAATCGAACCCGGGACCCTTCAGCCTGCAGGCTGGTGCTCTATCCACTGAGCCACACCAGCGAGGGCTGTAGTTAAGCCCATCATCATCATTGTCCTTGTCCCCATCGTCATCACCATTCTTCTCACCTGTCTCCTGCATGCCAGGAGCTGTGGCTGGGTCTTCCCTTACATGAAAGCAACTCATTCTCCAAGTCAAGGTGCAAATTAAGTCTGCCCCTTGCAACTAAGAAGAAACTGACATTCCATAGATGACAGTCTGACATAAGATGAGCGCACTATTGCTCTTTCCATGCAGATTCGCTTTGCTGCATTTTGCCACGTGTTTCATCAGCATGGATGGAGTGCCTGCCCCATACCAGTCACGGCGTGGCCAGGTGGAGACAGGACCCACTCCTGGCTTAAGTCCCTGCCCACCTACCGAGTGAGTGTGTTCAGGCATGTACCTGCTTCCCCTTTTCAAATGTTACATCTCCCATCGAAAGATGAGCAAACTGTACAATAGATATGTGTGCCCCAAACACGAGACGTATTTGGTAAAACAACTTTGTCCTTATTTGATTTTCTTATAACTGAAGAGCCACAGTTATGGCTAAAAAAAAAAAAAAAAATTAGAAATGGCCCAGCCGGTGTGGCTCAGTGGTTGAGTGTCGACCTATGAACCAGGAGGTCACGGTTCGATTCCCAGTCAGGGCACAGGCCCGGGTTGCGGGCTTGATCTCCAGTGTGGGGACTGCAGGAGGCAGCGGATCCCTGATTCTCTCTCATCATTGATGTTTCTCTCTCTCTCCCTCTCCCTTCCTCTCTGAAATCAATAAAAATATATTTAAAAAAAAGAAAGAGAGGGAAATGGTCGTTGACTAATGGTTAAGAACTTTCACAAAATACTGCTAATTTCTAGTCACTTGCTTAAAAACAAGAGGCAGGCCCGGCTATGGTAACTTCAAAGGAGAATGTCGAAAAGTCAATCAACCTGCCGAAACCGGTTTGGCTCAGTGGATAGAGCGTCGGCCTGCGGACTGAAAGGTCCCAGGTTCGATTCCGGTCAAGGGCATGTACCAGGGTTGTGTGCACTTCCCCAGTGGGGGATGTGCGGGAGGCAGCTGATCGATGTTTCTCTCTCATCAATGTTTCTAGCTCTCTGTCTCTCTCCTTTCCTCTCTGTAAAAAATCAATAAAATGTATTTTTTAAAAAAAAGAAAAGTCAGTCAACCCGTGGCCATTAGGATGCCCCAGTTCAAAGTTCAAAGGCGGCCAGAAGTCACTGCCCTAGCAATCCTGCCTCGCCCCGCCCCGCTCATTCCCCCGGGCCCGTATCCTGCGCCCCAGGCGTGTCCCCGGGGTTTCTGACAAATAAGGATGGATCCCATCACATTCCTCTCCCCCAGAGGGGAGAAGCCCCGTGGGGGATCTTTTGCCTTTAAAAGTGCCCCAAAAATGCAGATTTTTATGTCTTGAGAATATGATTTTGCCAACTTGCACTGGGAAAAGCATAAATATTTTTTAAAAAAAGGGAATTTCCTTTCCTCTGAGTGATTAGGAGAGAAAAATGTAGCTTTGGGGTACATCTGCTTCGGGTTTTCAGTTGTGTCCTTAAAGGGGAAGGCAGTCGAAGGAACCGGTCTTCTCTGTGTGCCCGCTAGAGAGCTAGAGGCCTTGTTCATTATGATCTTACATATGTACATGTTACACACCATCCCGTATGTAAAGGTATGATTATGATTTCCATGCAATCACAATTTTGTATGTATGCATGTGTATTGCATTTGTAATCCTGTTACTTGCAAATACATGTATTTGTCTGTATGGGTAATTCAGGTCAACTCAGTAATAATGATTCCCAGTTTGTTTGTACTGAGAAAGACTTGAAGTGGCTTATCCCTTATTGTACTATATTTTCTTTATTGATTTCAGAGAAGAGAGGAGGGAGAGGGAGAGAGACTGAAACATCAATGATGGGAGAGAATCATTGATCGCTGCCTCTTGCATGCCCCCTATTGGGGACTGTGCCTGCAACCCGGGCCTGTGCCCTGACCAGGAATCGAACCTCAACCTCCTGGTTCATAGGTCGATGCTCAACCACTGAGCCACCCTGGCTGGGCTTCGTTTTCTTTTTTTACTAGGTGGTTTCGCTTGCCTATTTTGGCATTACACTCATCATGTATAAACTGAACTTAACATCTTTCACAAGCACTTTACAAACTTTTATTTGACACAGTTGATTATTTTCTTATAAAATACTGTGTTTCTTGGAATAATGGAGCACCACACAGTCCTGATTTTTCCTCTTTATGTCTTTGGCTACCTCCTTTCATCTCCTTT
>NW_006296417.1:5133984-5135766 GCF_000327345.1 Myotis davidii | reverse complement strand
GAAAGGAGAGAGAAAGATAGAAACATCAATGATGAGAGAGAATCATTGATCAGCTGCCTCTTGCACGCCCCCTACTGGGGATCGAGCCTGCAACCCAAACATGTGCCCTTGACCAGAATCGAACCCGGGACCCTTCAGTCCACAGGCTGACGCTCTATCCACTGAGCCAAACCGGGTAGGGCGGTCCATCCACAGCTTTGATGTGAGTATTGTAGATGTTGGAGGAATGGGGACCTGGTCATTAAAGCTAATCTCCTTTGACGGGGTACACTTTATAGCACACTATTCACTCGACGCTCAGGGTGAGCTTCTACAATCAAACACATTCATGTCACTCCTTTGCCTGAACCCCTTTAGTGCTCCTCATCAGCTTCAAGTGATGCCCAAACTTTCAGCCCAGTTTACAAGGCCCCCCTCGATTTAAACACTGTTCCCTATTTCACTAGCTTAAACTCCTACCCGTTCACCAAAGTGTCCCACTGCTCAGTCAAGTTCAAGGACTTGCATTTGATGATGCATGTTCTTTCAAATTTCTTTCCCACCTACAATGTAGGGTCTAATTGGAGGCTTAAAAACAAAAAAGTACAGCCCTGACTGGTTTGGCTCAGTGGATAGAGCATCATCAGCTTGTGGACCGAAGGGTCCTGGGTTCGATTCCTGTCAAGGGCATGTACCTTGGTTGCGGGCACATCCCCGGTGGGGAGTGTGCAGGAGGCAGCTGATCGATGTTTCTCTCTCATCGATGTTTCTAACTCTCTATCCCTCTCCCTTCCTCTCTGTAAAAAAAAATCAATTATATATATATATTTAAAAGTACATTCTTACTCATTTAATTAATTTAATTTTGTTGTTGTTGTTAATCCTCACCTGAGGATATTTTTCCATTGAATTTTAGAAAGAATGGAAGGGAGAGGGAGAGACAGAGAGAAACATCGATGTGAGAGAAAAACACCGATTGTCTGCCTCCTGCACGCACCCCGACCAGGGCCAGGGAACTTGCAACCCAGGTATGTGCCCTTGACTGGAATGGAACCTGAGACCCTTCTGTCTGTGGGCCAGCATTCTATTCACTGAGCTCAAGCACCTCGGGCTAATTGGAGGCTTTTAAGTTCAAAGCTTAAATTAAAAAGTTTTAATATGTCAGATAAAAGAAAAAAAAAACTAGCTTTATTAAAACTCTCACGAGAAGCTAAATAACATAATTACGGAGAGCCCAAAGTCTTTCTAGTGTGTTGTAATCTTTTCACTAATTTTCCCCCATTTAATAGGTAACTTCTTTTGAAAATACATCCTCTATTTCCCCCTCTTTTTAGAGCTTAATTCACATTATTACTCTATTTGGCAACCCCGCTCCCAAAGCTATTTTAAAGTAATTTCAGCTTGGGTACTGCAATAATGCAGCCAATTTTATTTTTATTTTTGTTAAATCCTCACCCGAGGATATTTTCCCATTGATTTTTAGAGAGAGTCGAAGGGAGGGGGAGAGACACACAGAGAGAAATATTGATGTGAGAGAGACACATCCATTGGTTGCCTCCCTTAGGCTCCCAGACCAGGGCCGGGGATTGAGCCTACAACCGAAGTACTTGATCTTGACCAGAATCAAACCTGGGACTCTTCAGTCCACAGGCGGACACTCTATCCATTGAGCCCAACTGGCTGGGGCCCAATTTTACTTTTGGAAATCACAAACATATTGATCTTTAAAAAAATGAATAATACTATTGGGGAACCTTCATTTCTGCCCCCCCCCTCCCCGTGTGTATACGCATTTGCATTTTC
>NW_006296417.1:5131829-5133803 GCF_000327345.1 Myotis davidii | reverse complement strand
CACTCAAGGGGCCAAAGAGCCGCATGTGGCTCGCGAGCCGCAGTTTGCCGACCACTGCGTTAGGGCATATTTTTTTTAAATCACATGTGTAATAAGAAGAACATGTGCAAAATGAAACAATTACCAGGCCGTCAACGACGTGTAATGTGTAATGGAACCTACATGCATGTTCTGCTGGCATAAAACACTTCAGAGTTAGGAGTGACTGAATGCGAATGCGGGGACACCTGCTAGTTAAATGGGTACCTTTCCAGGGGCCTCCTGGGGAGCTGCTGGATGCTCACCAGATGGAACACTGCGATTTTCCCTCTGGCCTCGACAGCCCCACCGCTGGGGAGACACAGCACAGGCCGCCGCATGACTCTGGGACGTGACAGCGCTGTTTGAACTTAACTCACGTTAACAAGCTGTGAGGAATCTTCCCACATCTCAGCGTGCATCGCTTGAAGTTTTCCACTCTCGGCTTCACACGGGCTGGCTCTGCCTGCTCATTTCCCACCCGGTCCCCCGGCTTTGTCCCCGTGTCTCCCTGTTTATCTCTAGGATGGCCACTGCTGTGCTTACAGGGTGGGTGACAAGACACAAAGCAGGGTTTGGGAGGAGTGAGGGGCACGGGGCTGACTCTAGGTTGTCTTTTAGGAAATGTGCATCTGGCATTTTGTGGCTTGGAGCCCCTCGTCCTATGTGATGTGTGCATTCCAATCGGGTGAGTCATCCGGACATGGGAGTTCTCTGCTGCTTCTATTCTGCAAAAATGTGACAGAATGAGGGGCGAAGTGTCTCATTCCTGCGGATTTTTCTAAGCGATCTATAGTTTTTTTTTTTCCCCTCCAGGGCTGGGAAAGAGATTTTTTCCGATGAGAAACGCTGCGGTTATGACATAACAATTCCATGTTTCACAACCCAACTCGCTCTTCTTGGGGCTCCCCCCTGCCCCCTCGATTTCTCACAATTCAAAGTTAATGTTGAGATTACTTGTACAATTAAGACTCTGGAAAGAGGAAAATGGCCTATTATGGCCTTGATAACCCTCCACGGAAAACAAGGAACAACGCTGCCACCAATTCCAATTTTAGAGCCGGGTTCAACAATAAGAGCGAATAGAAGAAACACAGGAAAGCAGATACGTGTTTTCAAAATCATCCATGACCAGAAATGTTTATCTAGAAACATTAGGCTCCAGCGAGACGTCTGCCATCTCGTCCTGGCACATGGGCTTGGGTAGAATAGTCCCTTCTCTATTATCTAAGGACTTTTACAACCTTCTTCTGGAAAGGTCTCCGTGGTCACACGTACCTTAAGCTACAGAGGAAGGCAACTGATTGCATTTTTTTGACCAAAATAGCTTCCGTAGAACAATGCAAATTGTATTTATGTCGTTGCCCACAAAGACGAAGATAAATGGAATTGTCCCATCCACTGGGATTGGAATTGAAAGTTTCTTTGGTGGGCAATTCACATGATTTCATCACCCAGATAAAGCGATGTGGAGAAGCTAAAACAAAAGTTGCTAAGGCAAGTAATCTATCCAGAGGTTGAATACTCTAAATTAAGATACTAGCATTTGTACACAGTTTGATTTCAAGCAAGTTCAAGTACGTCCTAAGAATGGGCAGTCTTTAATTTATAGAAGATGCTGTCATGGATAAAACACGATAAGAAAGTTTTTTATACCTAACATGTGATCTTTCTATTCTTACTGGTGTTATATGTCTCTGACCCATATCCCATTTCTTCCTCCATTTCCATTCCATGGCTGTAGAATTTTACCATTTATAAAAATTGTATTTTTATTGATTTCAGAGAGGAAGGGAGAGGAAGAGAGAGCTAGAAAAGTCAATGATGACAGAGAATCATGGATTGGCTGCCTCCTGCAAGCCCCACACTGGGGATTGAGCCTGCAACCTGGTCATGTGCCCTGACCAGGAATTGAACCGTGACCTCCTGGTTCATAGGTCGACGCTCAACCACTGA
>NW_006296417.1:5129010-5131640 GCF_000327345.1 Myotis davidii | reverse complement strand
ATAAAGGGAATTTATTGAGCCATGCAAATGGGGCATGTGAATGGCTCATACAGATATGGCTTTCAAGCTACCATTTAAGAGGATAAGATCGGGACTGAATTACACTCTCTTCATTTCTTGACCTTGATTAATTACTCTTGCCTTATTTCTCAGAATCTCTGGATGTAGTGACAAGACAGCTAGCTTCAAGGACCTGGGCACAAAATTCCACTCTAACAAACTACTCCATTCAGAAAATCAGAGGTCTTCCCTAATATCCCAAGGAAAAAACACTTGGGAAAAATTATGGTTACTCCTGCTTGGGTTATGTTCCATACTTGAATAATAAAGTGCTATGTGAAGAGGCAGGGGACGCACTTTTGAAATCTGGGTAAAGAACCCAGGACTCTCTCAGATGTCTAGTACACAATAAAAAGTGAATAGGCAAATGAAGGAACAAGACAATATGAGAAAAAGGACAGCAAAAGTAACTCAGCACACAAACAATATTCCCGATGTTCCAAGTATTGACGTTGTGTTGCACACAGCAGTGGCAGGATCCTGTCCCACTTCTGCAGCAGTGCTAAGGATGTCCCACTGCCAGGTTAGGCCCCCTCCCTGCAGGAAGCAGGCCTAAGCCAAGAGTCAGACATCCCCCAGGGGCTCCCGGACTGCAAGAGGGCACAGGCCGGGCTGAGGGTCCCCCCCCCCGTACACAAATTTCGTGCACCAGGCCTCTAGTTACAATATATTAAGCAACAATAATATCTTATGTTTAAAAATATAAGCTATTCAAATACACAAAAATACATATACAGATTTAAAGGTAGGAAAAATAAAATGTTTTAAGTTTCTTGCATTGCCCTGTAAGAGCATAACAGAATTAATATTTTACTTTTAAAAATCAAGCAGTCATAATGTGATCTTTATGGCAACTATGAAAAAAAATGATAAAAGTTATACTCTTCAAACTAATTGAGAGAAAAGCTGGATTGACAAAAGATGATTAATAAAAATAAAGACACCGGAGTAGAGGAAAAGGACAAAGGAATCAGTGAGTATCAGAAATTACATTAAATATAAATTGACCAAATTATTTAACTAAAATACAAAGATTGTTGGACCGCCCAAAAAATCTCAAAAGCAGTATTTGTGCTGTGTACAGGAGACATATAAAGAATAAGAGACATCTAAAGAATCTAAAACAAAGATTTGGAAAAAGATGCACTATGCCAACACTAAAATAAAACTATAATGCTATATTAATATTATACAAAGTAGATTTTACAGAAAAGTATGCATAGAGATAAAGAAGGATAACTCATAATTAGGAAAGTGTCAGTCAAAGAGGATGATATAGTCATCAAAAGCACACCTATAAGAATCACATGTAAAATCCAGAATCAAAGTAACTGAATTTAATAATTTTTTCTCAATAACTGACAACAAAAGCAGGCAACAACAACAAGAAAAGATCAGGAATAATATAAAGAGTCTGAGTTAAATTACTCAAAATTTTGAAAAAAATTTGACAAAATTTGTTCATTCAGTACATCATAAAACAAGCCTCAACATAAAATTTAAAATTCAAATTATGCAAATAATTTCTGAACACAATGTTCAGAGTCAATAACAGGAAAAATAATAAAGGTTTTTTTTTTCTTCCCTCTGAGTTTTTATTATGAGCCTGAGCATCTTCTATTTCTCTTGCTCATACCAATTCTCCTGACTGAATTGCCGTTCATCTAAGAGAAACTTCCCCAATGACAAGCCAAGAGTTCCTAGGGACTTGGTTAAGGCTCTAAGATTTGTCTTATTTTTGTTTATTTGCTTATTTTAACAGGGAGCGTGTGAACATTATGGCTCTCATTTTGTTTCTAGCCTCCTCCATCATTTCTGTTCTGGGTGAGCAAATTTTCTGGTTTGCCCAGGAGATTCCAGCTTCATGCCTATTGTTTTCATGTAATTATTAACAGCTTCCTCTTTCACTCTTAAAAACGCCGTGTTGGTTATGACAAAGGATTATTTGATATGTTTAAGCTTTCATTATATGGTATAAATTAACATTTTAATACTAACCTTATGGTTTATTTTGGCTATGATGATTACTTTTGTTACACAAAATAAGACTAAGATTTTAGCTTATCAAGTGCATAAGGAATGCCTGGAAGTATGAGTAGGCAGGTTAAGTTTTAAAAGATCAGCAAATATACATATATATTCATATCATCGCCAAACATCTACATGTAAATTGAGATAAAAAATGACTTATCCAGTTCTTCAAAACACCTAGAACTTATCTATGTATATAAAAGCCTAAGCGACGAACGACTGGATGACTCAACAACCGGTCAGTATGACGCTCCTGCATTGAGCGTCTGCCCCCTGGTGGTCAGAGTGCTTCCACAGCCAACCTCCCATGGCTGGCCAATCTCCCGCAGTCCTTCCCCCAGGCTGGCCAGCCCTGATCGGCCCCGATCACTGGCTAGGCCGAGGGACCCACCACCCGTGCATGAATTCGTGCACCGGGCCTCTAGTAATCAATAAGATAAGGCACTGGAATTCTATATAGTATCACTGATTTTCTAGATGACAGAGGGCCATGCTGACCTGCTACGATATATGTTCAGGGTTCTTTATCAAGGCTCTCC
>NW_006296417.1:5128575-5128937 GCF_000327345.1 Myotis davidii | reverse complement strand
ATTCTTCAAGTTCTGCACGGCCTGATAGAACAAAGGAAGATTGAGTGTTAGCTAATGCATGTGAAATTATGCCCTGGCTGGTGTGGTTCACTGGTTAGGCTGTAGCCTGTGCACTGAAGGGTTGTGGGTTCAATTCCAGGTCAAGGGCATGTACTTGGGTTGCAAGGTTAGATCCCCGGCCCTGGTCAGGGATTCTTCAAGTTCTGCACGGCCTGATAGAACAATGGAAGATTGAGTGTTAGCTAACGCGTGTGAAATTATGCCCTGTCTGGTGTGGTTCAGTGGGTAGAATGTAGCCTGTGCGCTGAAGGGTCGTGGGTTCAATTCCAGGTCAAGGGCATGTACTTGGGTTGCAGGGTTCT
>NW_006296417.1:5127337-5128485 GCF_000327345.1 Myotis davidii | reverse complement strand
TCTCTCTCTCTCTCTCTCTCACACACCCCGTCTTCCTTTCCTCTCTCACTAAAAAATCAATGGGGGAAATATCCACCAGCGAGGATTAACAAAAAAAAATTCTTTTGCAAACTTGGAAAGAAGTGCAGGCAGCTTTTTAATGGGTGCTAAAGATGGGAATCTCTGAGAAGAAGTCTCTTGACCTCTGAACATCACTATTTGCAACGACCTGAGATAAGACAATTGTGAAACTCAGTGAAAAATGTGTCTCCCTGACTCTAGAGCGACCCGCATTCCACTCTGGTTTCACTTCCTCACTGAAGTGCAAAGAGGAGCGAAAAGGACCAACTATGCAAATTGGAACAACAACAACAAAATAAACATGGATTCCATCCCATGGTGCAATCCTCAGGGGAACGGAATCCCGGGAAAGAAACGGAGTTTATGAACTCCAGGTTCAGCGGGAGAGGCTACAGAGAAGAGTTTAGCTGTCCTTCCAGAAAACAAAAATTAATTTGCTTTGGCCAAATTAAAATTAATTAAAATTACGCAATGTTGCCCTGGTGTTAATTTTAACGGTGAGGTTGTTGTGATTTAAGGCTACAATTAGTTCTAGTGTTTGAAAGAGAGGCTCGGTAATCGAGACAGGACATTTTAATAATCCTGGTTATAAACATTTAATACATCATCTTTAGGGACTCACAAACACATTGTAATTAACTTTTACAACTGAAATAAATCAGATTGCATTAGCATATTGCAAAGGAAGAAAATCATTTGCATGATTGAAAACAGCTTTCGAAAAATCATGTGGAACAGGCTTCCTGCAAAAACCCCAGCTCAACTTTTACCGGGTTTCGTGGACGGGGATGCTTTTGAACGAGTACAGTTACTTCAGCTAATTATAACTTTTACCATAAAAGGGAACATCCTGGTTCTGAAGAAGCAGCCAAAGTCTTTCTGTGGTCAGCGGGACCACATCCAACTATTGTAAACTAATTAGGGAATATTCAAAGAAAATCGCAATGTGTATGAGCGCTGCAGCTACTTCTGTGCTCTGAGCAAGTAATTCGGTCCTGGGAAAGGGATTTTTTTTTTTTTATGTGTTATTCATGTCTAGTGCTGAAATCATTAGCAAGAAGAGGGATGTTGGTGTTGGATTCACAAGG
>NW_006296417.1:5123779-5126998 GCF_000327345.1 Myotis davidii | reverse complement strand
AGAGAAGAAGGGAGAGGGATAGAGAGTTAGAAACATCAATGAGAGAGAAACATTGATCAGCTGCCTTCTGCATACCCATTACTGGGGATGTGCCCGCAACCAAGGTACATGCCCTTGACCGGAATTGAACCTGGGACCCTTCAGTCCACAGGCTGATGCTCTATCCACTGAACCAAACTGGTTAGGGCCACCAACCCATTCTTAAATGGTTGAGGTGTGACTGATAAAATGGCAGGCTGCATGTTCACTTTGGAACTGAGCGAATGAAATATGTTCTTATTAAATATTGGCTGTTATTTTTACCAAAGAGCTTTCAGGTCAGCTGAATCAGGTGGGCACACCATTGATCCTTATGCTCTGGTCATGTTGTCTGAACTCTGGTGCTTGGATAGTAGTTAAAAGTACAGATTTTATAGTCTTATTTCCTGGGGTTGAATCCTAATTTTACTGCTTAGCTTCCCTGTGACCTTGGGTCCTATGACTCAGTTTCCCCACCTATAAAATGAGCCTAATAAAATGTGTTGGAAAGAGTTATTGTGAAGACTAAATAAGATAATGCAAGCCGTTTATCTGAGAATCATGTATGAAACATAGTAAGCACTCAATAAATAATGATGACCACTGTAGTTATTATGTCCATGGCCCACCCTTAGGACAATGCCTAAAAGAAAAAATAACCCATTTGTTATTATTGGGGAGCTAGTGACGTTCCTGCATAGAATTGTCACAGGGCTTTCTTCAAATACACTACATGGCTCCCACCTTCCCATTCATTTATTTAATTAACTAGAGGCCCGGTGCATGGATTTGCGCACTGGTGGGGTCCCTCAGCCTGGCCTGTACCCTCTTGCAATCTGGGATCCCCTCGGAGGATGTTGGAGAGCCAGTTTCAGCTCGATCCCTACAGGCCAGGCTGAGGCTCACCACTGGTGCACAAATCCATGCACCAGGCCTCCAGTATGCATATAAGATCTTTGGTTTATCTCTGCCCATTCCCCCGCTTCCCTCTGAGATTCATCAGGGGAGGTGCTGCGGGAGGTTGGCTGTGGGAACACACTGACCACCAGAGGGCAGCTCCTGTATTGAGCATCTTCCCCCTGGTGTTCAGTGCATGTCATAGCAACCAATTGTTCGGTCATTCAGTAGTTCAGTTGCTTAGGCTTTTATATATATAGATAGATAGATAGATAGATAGATAGATAGATAGATATAGATATAGGTATAGATATAGATATAGATATAGATATAGATATAGATATAGATATAGAGCCTCTACTATGTGCAAACCACAATCAGATTTGCAGACTTTGGCCCTGAACCCATAATATACAAAGAAAAGTCTGGAATCAATCCACGAGTCAGAAGCCTCTCCCAGTTATGAAATAGGAGTGAGGGGCATCGCCACATTTATATTCCAGGTGTCCAGGCAAAGCAACTAGAACCCAGCACCCTCCCCCCCCCCCATAATAAAAATATATAACAAATAAAAAGAAACTTCCCAATGAGAGCAGGACAAGAGTCAACATTTATGGATCAATATTTGGTCAAAACTAAAGGAGAGGAGGAGGGCAAGTGGGTGAGGACATTGTGAGCTGCATTGAGGCTCTGCTCCCAGTCCTTCCTCCCGGCTGGATCAGATCCATGCCTATCACCAACATGGCGTGGCACCAGGGTGGGAGCCCTTGGGTGCTGGGTGGAGATGAGTGAAAGGTAAGTTAAAGCTGGTCACGGTGACACCCAATGAGATGGAGAGAGCTGGATTTCTTTTAGGCAGAGTTTCACCAAAGAGAAATAAGTAGTTTCCCGTCAAGTAAGTATTTCTATTCAGATTTCCTTTCGGATTCTAGAGACGAAGGATGAACGAGCTGGAAATACAATTCACTCTCAAGAGTAACTCTTCGTTTTGACAGAAGAAGACGGGTTATACGCTGCCCCGTGTGGGAGGAAGTCGTTGGACCCTTCTAATGGGAAACTTCTCAGTTCTCCGGAGGCTATAGTTTATTGACTTAAAGGAGCAGTGGCTTAATTAACAGAAGAAATGAAGCCTATTGCATAATTAACTAGTCATTTACCTAAAATCAATAATCTAATTGCCACACCTACATGGGGGATAATGTTCATCGAATTGAAAACAGTTAATTTATACCTACGTGTTAACAAGGTGATCGGTGATTTGTTTAAGAGACGAGCCCGATCTGTAAAGTGATAATTTATTGAACAATCAATTAATCTTTTTAGTACTGCAGATATAAACTAGCAATGGAGAGCCACACGGTGTCTGTCTGCTTAGGGAAGGTCAAGGTTACTGGACTCCCATCCTGAGCCCTTTGTCTGTAAGCGCCAAGATATGAAGGCAATGGATACGGTTTTATTTTAGCACTATTCACCGGGACAGGGTACTTCCATGGGGAGCCAATATATCTGCAGAACATTTGCAAATACCCAAACTACGGATTTAGACCTGTATCCTGTCTGTACAATGGATTCCTAATCTAATTGTGTTTTCCTTTTTACAGATACACATCAGCCCGTCCCAAAGGGTTTTGATATGCTCAGCTATATATACACTCTCAGCTTTTCATCTAACAGTGGGAAGAATTGTTTCATATCTAGGAGCATGAATGATTACATTTATCTAAGAATAAGGGTCAATGTCACAAAGCTTTGAGGTGTAGGTTGCTTTAAGTATCCCACCATCTGCGTACTTGTCCGAAGTTTAATCTTTTCACCGAGCACAAATGGTGCAAGGGGGAAGGCATTTCCTATTTCACGACGGTTCTCAAAGCATCTCATTACTTAATATAGTGTCATATATTTTAAAAAATATATTTTATTGATTTCAGAGAGGAAGGGAGAGGGAGAGAGAGATAGAAACATCAAGGATGAGAGAGAATTCATTGATCAGCTGCCTCCTGCACACACCCTACTGGGGCCTGGGGATCGAGCCTGCAATCTGCATGTGCCCTGACTGGGAATCGAACCATGAACTCCCTGGTTCATGAATTGACACTCAACCACTGAGCCACACCAGCCGGGCAAGACTAACTTCTCAAACTTGGATTTGGTTAACAGCCCAGATGGGCCCTTGAGGGCTCTCTGTTCAGGATACACGTCACACTGAGAACTATCACAGTGTAGTTCCAGTATGAAAATAGACGGGATAGAATCCTAGTTTTAGACCGAAGTGGAGTGGGAGTCGCTGGGAGTTCTCAGAGCCCA
>NW_006296417.1:5120515-5123217 GCF_000327345.1 Myotis davidii | reverse complement strand
GAGAGGAAGGGAGAGGGATAGAGAGTTAGAAACATCGATGAGAGAGAAACATCGATCAGCCGCCTCCTGCACACCCCCTACTGGGGATGTGCCCGCAACCCAGGTACATGCCCTTGTCCGGAATCGAACCCAGGACCCTTCAGTCCACAGGCCGACGCTCTATCCACTGAGCCAAACCGGTCAGGGCCCATCGATGTGTCTTGAACCCTTTTCTGGGTTTCGCTCCCTTTACCCCGGGTTTCGCTTTTGAGCTCCTTGGACCTGAAGCAGCCGGACACACACATCCCAGCTAATCTTTCCAAATGAGCACAGGCCCCGGTCTGGAGGCGAGATCTCATTAGATGTGGAGGGGAGATTGATCAGCCCTCATTTGCCTAATATGGGGCCCAACTTTGGGCACCTGGCCCCTGCAGTAGGGGGTAAGAAAGAAGAAGGACCAGGGTCTTTTGTCACAGCCCCGTAGCCTCGCTAATTTGCTTCGCCTAATAAAATTACAAATGAACACAGCTTTCTTCGCCTCGCCTTTATAGGTTATAATAACCTTGGGCCCCCATCACCTCCTGCGAGCTGAATTAATCAGATCATATTAATATTTCTTCTCACTTTTCTTTTAACTGGTTCCTTTCTTAATTAAAGGGGCCAACGACGTAAACAGGGGAGGTGACGAGAAGCGGTGGCATCGGGTTATAAACAAGGCTCATTAAAAAGATGGATGAGCAGGCGGGCGGCAAAAATCGCTTACCTCGCAAGTATACGTTTTGTAATTTCCTGACGCCTTAAAAGAACGGGTGCCCGGGCCCACCTCCCTCCCGCGGCCGCATGTATAAAAGATGATAATTTTTGAATGCTGGGGTGGGAACGGCAAAACCGAGGAACCTATTTATCAACCGGAATAAGGTCTTTCACACGATAGGACTCGCTCCTCTCTTTCCCACAAGCCCCTAAATGTGAAATGTAATCGAATGTGGAGGGAAGGAGAGGGTAAGGGGGAAAAAACAGGAAATGAGTTAAAAAAGAAAAAAAAAAAGAGAGAGGGAACTTTTAAGAGAGAGCATTACACCCAGGGTTGGTACCGAAAGAGAAAAGGAGGGATTTCTGAAAAGATGAATGAACTTGCACGTGTTCACGTGTGCATGGGACACGCACACACGTGACGGCTTGCACACCGAGGGCCATGGGGAGCTTAGACTTCTGTGCGTGGGAACAGACATTGTCAACGTGCAAAGTCCGCAGTGTCAGCTCACACACGAAGTTATAACCCGGGAGAGCTGGACACAGTGTGATGTGGGAAATGTAACTCAGGTTTATTTCCCGTTGTTTGTGTGTGTTTAATTTTAAAAATATTTTTATTGATTTCAGAGAGGAAGGGAGAGGGGGAGAGAGAGAGAGAGAAACATCAATGCTGAGAGAGAATCATTGATCAGGCTGCCTCCTGCACGCCCCCAACTGGGGATGGAGCCTGCAACCCAGGCCTGAATCAAACCGGGGACTCTACAGTGCACAGGTCGACGCTCTATCCACTGAGCCAACCCAGCTAGGGCAGTGATGGTGAACCTATGACACGCACATCAGAGGTGACACGCGAACTCATTTTTTTGGTCGATTTTTCTTTGTTAAAGGGCATTTAAATATATAAGATAAATATCAAAAATATAAGTCTTTGTTTTACTATGGTTGCAAATATCAAAAATTTCTACATGTGACACGGCACCAGAGTTAAGTGAGGGTTTTTCAAAATGCTGACACGCCGAGCTCAAAAGGTTCGCCGTCACTGAGCTAGGGCTATTTTCCATTGCTGTAAATCCTTTGTATCCACTGAAAGGATGGTGCATCGATACAATAATGATAAATAAACAAGTGTGGATCTATGGAATACATATTTGCCTTATACACGCAGTCTTTAAAATCTGTTATATATATATACTAGAGGCCCGATGCATGAAATTCATGCAAGAGTAGGTCTTCCTTCCCCCAGGCTGCCGGCACCAGCCGCCCGCAGGCACCCAGGAATCCGGGCTTCCCTCCGGCCCAGGCTTTGTCCGGAAGGACGTCCAGTCTAATTAGCATATTACCCATTTATGATTACAGATTGTATTCCTGATATCTGAATATTTATATTTAGGATACATATTTTCATATTCCTGATATCTGAATATTTACATTTAGGATACATACATTCATTCACACACACACACACACACACACACACACACACACACACTCACAGGTGCTAATTCAGGCCTGGCGCTGGCTTTTGAAACTTTTGCGCACGTCCACGTAGCCAAGCAGGAAGACGCCAGCATTTCAGCCTCACGGCAATTACCAGCCACACCGAGCCCTGATTTCCTGCCCTTCCTCCTTCCTGCTCCACGAGAGACAAAGTCATCCTGACAGCATGATGCACAGCCCGGCCAGGCGGGCCCCTGCTACTTCATGAATAAATTAGAGCTGAAAGTTTAACGGATCCCCTCGCATTTTTATGGTGGGACCTCATCCTCATTTCCCTAAATGCCTGGAGTGGAAGGAGAGAAAATGGAAGAGACTGAGGTGGAAAGGTTAAAAACCATGTTTAAATGGAGGGTTCCTCACCGCAGCACAACACAGGGACGCCGGCAGCTGTGCCCAGGGTTTCTTTCTCGAATAGTTAGGGGAGAGTTCAGAAGGGAAGAATTTTCTGACCAGCACTGCTTTTTTTGTTGTTG
>NW_006296417.1:5118819-5119819 GCF_000327345.1 Myotis davidii | reverse complement strand
GAAACCGGTTTGGCTCAGTGGATAGAGCGTCGGCCTGCGGACTGAAAGGTCCCGGGTTCGATTCTGGTTAAGGACATGTACCTGGGTTGGGGGCACATCCCCAGTGGAGGGTGTGCAGGAGGCAGCTGATCGATGTTTATCTCTCATCGATGTTACTAGCTCTATATCCCTCTCCCTTCCTCTCTGTAAAAAAATCAATAAAATATATTTAAAAAAAAAAAGAAAGAAATTCATCCAGATAGGAGATTATAAGAATATTGTAAATATAGGCATGGAGATGGAACAATGTTTTTAAGATATTATTTTTCTCAATGGAGCTCACGCACACTGTGGAAATGATTTCTTTTTTCCTTAAAGCACTTCTCCGATATGCCTCAGTGAGCGCCCGTGTCAGCATGTCCTCCAGCCATGAATTTTCAGTACCAGGCAGGCACGCTGTGAGCCGGGGTGTGTGGTCGGAATGGGAGGTTTTCCCACAGAGGGTCAGGCAGTGGGCTGAGGCGAACCTGCCTTTGGCACTGGCCTTTCGAGGGCTGCAGAAGCCAGGCATGAGTCCACATGACCCCAGGCCTTGGCAGGGCCCCTGTGGGCGACAGCAGCTTGGGAAGGGGGTGATATCAGGGATGTGCTAAGCTGTGGGTCCTGGGAATCTTCACCTCTCTGCCTGCAAAGTTGGCCGGCAAATGCTCCATGAAATGTCCCCATCTGCAAACTGCTGGTTTTTATAGGGAGACAAGCCCCTAAATGTGAAATATAATTGAAAGTGGAGGAAAGGAGAGAGTAAGGGAAAACAAAACAAAACAGGAAATGAGTTAAAAAAAAAGATAAGGAACTTTTAAGAGAGAGCATTACACTCACAGTTAAAATTGAAAGAGAAAAAAGGAGGGATTTCTGGAAAGACGAATGAACTTGCATGTGTTCACGTGTGCATAGGACACACACATACACACACACACACACACACACGTGATTGCTTGCACACCCAGGGCCATGGGGAGCT
>NW_006296417.1:5111154-5118674 GCF_000327345.1 Myotis davidii | reverse complement strand
ATATTCTCTGCTGTTTTTTTGTGTGTGTGTGTTTTAATATATTATTTTTATTCTTAGGGAGAAGGTTGCTAACTAATCGAGTCCTGATCATCTCAGGTTGAAATGTGCCACCTGGTGGGGCATGGCTACCCCAGGGAGGATCACAGCTCGGAAAAAGGGCTCATGGAGGAAATGAAATCATTTCCTTCCACCTTCCTTTCCTTTCCTTTCTTTCTTTCTTTTTTTTTTTTCTTTTTTGAAATGACAGCTTGGTATTCAGTTGTAAAAAGGCAGAAGGTAAAAGTAAAGGAGACTAGAAAGTGAGCCTATTCATTCTGCGATCCCACTCTTCCCGTCAAACTTCAGCAGAATATTCTGGAAGCTGCAAATACGGGCATTGTGTTTCCAAAGAGGTTCCCCTTGCATCCGATCACATGGGCGTCTCGTCAAAGTGCGCAGTCCGCAGCGTGCAGCTCACACCAGAGTTATAACCCGGGAGAGCTGGACACTGTGATGTGGGAAACATAACTCAGGTATATTCTCCACTGTTTGTGTGTGTGTGTGTTTTAATATATTATTTTTATTCTTAGGGAGAAGGTTGCTAACTAATCGAGTCCTGATCATCTCAGGTTGAAATGTGCCACCTGCTGGGGCAATTCTGTATTGAATAACCTTCTAATTTTTTTTTTCAATTAAAGCTCTCTTTTGTGACCGAAGATGCTTATTTTAAATACTTCACCTTGTGTTTTTTTGTGTGTGTTTGTTTGTTCATTTTGGCTAAAATGACCCAAGTTTCTGAGATGCTTAGCACACTCCACCATTACAATGTTGACGTCTCAGTGAGCATCTGCATGAACCCTGAGCTATTTCCACTCTGCAGAAGCACTGCTTCTGCAAAGAGTCCCCCTGGCCTAGCCTGGGTATTTTTTCAATGTTCACAAACTCCCTTTTCCTCCTCGTTTGATCGTCTTTCCTGAAACGGATGGCCTCTCCGTCCCTCCCCCCATGTGTCATCAGAGGAGTGTAATTTCATGACCCTTTCCTCCTGCTTGCCATTTCCCCTAAACAAAAGGACACGATAAATAAACACGGCCGAGAAGGCCATGTCCCCGCCCAGCCCACCCCCTGCCCTGGCCTGCCTCGCAGCCCAGCACCAGGCCGTCCTTCCCCTGCTGGCCTGGGTGAGTCCCCAAGCCGATGCGGGGCGGCCGGAGCGCCTGATAACAAGGGACACCCAATGGGGTCCCCGCTGTCATGTGTGCACTGACATATGTTTTTCCTAGTGCTGTCGGCAAACCTATCGCGCTGACGATACTGATGAAGGTTGCAAGTAATTGTGTCCGCGTTCCCTGCGAGAGATAAATGACCTTCCCTCCCAAGGACGCTGGCCAGGCCTTAGTCCTGTGCCTGTGTGTGTGTGTGTGTGTGTGTGTGTGTGTGTGTTGCCTGACAAGGCATCTTGATCATTTCCTCATTGTGAGGCCGACCCGCGGCCTCGCACATGGCCCCCTCTCCGCAATGTTATTATTCCATCCTGAGGCCCTCTGCTCCAGGATGTTGCTTCATTTCCACCTTTTGTCTCGGCCTGAATGTGAACGATGCTCTTTCAGCAATAGACGGCCCGCTCCGGCTCCCTGCCGCTGCCTTACATAAATATACACCCCCCGTCTCGCCCTGGAACTCACTCCGGGCCTGGAAAAATAGTCACTTCCTTTATTGGGCAGATTCCCTCGCCATTCCCAACAGCTGTATGTTCTCACCTCGGAGGGTCCTTATCTTCAAGTTTCCATTTGGCTCAGCACTCACTAGTCCAGGGGACTGCCAATAAAAATGATTCCCATTTTTATAACCCCTGAGAACACAGGAGCCAGCTTTCCAGAGAAACGGATCTTCCCCCCGCCCCCAAATAAACAAATAAAACCTCCGTACAACGGACCAAAGAGGGGGGCTTGTCTTTAGGAGGGACGGCCTGAAGACTGAGAGAGTCGACGATTCAGTAAAACTTGAAGTGTGGTCTCTAAACCCATTAATTATATTTAAGACAAATCTGGTTTTCTTTCTTCCCTAAAAAAAAGACATTGGGAGGTAGGGCATATAATCATTAAAATAATACATGTAGGAGGGACGGCCTGAAGACTGAGAGAGTCGACGATTCAGTAAAACTTGAAGTGTGGTCTCTAAACCCATTAATTATATTTAAGACAAATCTGGTTTTCTTTCTTCCCTAAAAAAAAGACATTGGGAGGTAGGGCATATAGTTATTAAAATAATACATGTTCGCCCGGCCACTGTGGCTCAGTGGTTGAGCATCATCCCATGAACCAGGCAGCCGGTCATGGTTCGATTCCCGGTCAGGGTACATGCCTGGGTTGGACGCTCTATCCCTGGTAGAGGGTGTGCAGGAGGCAGCTGATCAATGATTCTTTCTCATCATTGATGTGTCTAACTCCCTCTTCCTCTCCCTTCCTCTCTCTGAAAAGAATAAAAACTTTATTAAAATAACACATGTCCGTAGGTATAGTGACTCTCCGTGTATATAAGAGTCTATATTTTACATATCCGCATTCACATTGCATTGGTTACTTTATCTTCCATAATAAATTTAATTATCCCTGTGCCTGGGAGTTGAGAGTGATTTTACAATGGGTGGGCTCTCCTGAGTTTAGTGATTAGAGCAGATGATGTAGGAAAGAATGGAAGGTACTTTCGAAAATTGAAATCGCTATGCAATGGAAAGGTGGTTTAATGAAGAACAGCACTTTTATTTCGTTCTAGATGCCAGGAGTTATGGGCTGGAGCTAGGCTCTGCTGTGGAATGTGGGACAACATGCTACATGTAAGTAAGCCTCTGCTTCATGTATGTGGACACATCTGTCAAATGGGGGACTTCACATCTCTCTCATGGTATCATGAGAATAAAAAAATGCACAGATGAGTAAAACCCAACGCGCTCTACACATGGAAGATGTCGCATTATTTTTTATTCTCTGCAACAAAGCTGTTATAGGCAATCCTATATAATAAAAGGCTAATATGCAAATCGACCAAACAATGGAACAACTGGTCACTATGACGTGCACTGACCACCAGGGGGCAGACGCTCAAAGTAGGAGCTGCCTCTGGTGGTCAGTGTGCTCCTAGAGGGGGAGTGCTGCTCAGCCAGAAGCCAGGCTCACGGCTGATGAGCACAGACGCAGTGGTGAGAGCTTCTCCCACCTCCACAGCAGTCGGACATGGGAGCCCGAGGTCTCCCAGACTGCAAGAGGGCGCAGGCTGGGCTGAGGGATCCCCTGAGTGTACAAATTTTGTGCACTGGACTTCTAGTATTTAAATAAAAATACTCTGGCCTGGCTGGTGTGGCTCAGTGGTTGAGCATCGACCCATGAACCAGGAGGTCACGGTTTGATTCCCGGACAGGGCACATGCTTGGGTTGCAGATTTGATCCTCAGTGTGGGGCATGCAGGAGGCAGCCGATCCATGATTCTCTCTCATCATCAATGTTTCTCTCTCTCCTTCTCCCTTCCTCTCTGATACCAACAAAAACATATTTCAAAAAAAAATACTGTGGAAGAGTAGGTGCTTGAGATGAATCGAGTGAATATGGTGGGCATGTGCGTTTGTACCACAAAATTGCTGAATGGAAGGTCAGGAATATTAGCGTGTCAGAACTACACTTAAAAAATACAGAAACTCAAAACACAAGGAAATTTGCCAGGTTACAGTCCCTGATGCCCTCTATTTTGCGACATCGCAATTCTCCACTGGAGAAGGATGGACGGACTGACATACGGCATGTGCTAGCACAGTGGTTCTCAAGCTTCCTCATGCCGCGACCCTTTCATACAGCTCCTCATGTTGTGGTGACCCCCAACCAGAAAATTATTTTCGTGGCTACTGCATAACTGTCATGTTGCTACTGTTATGAATCGTCATGCAAATATCTGATATGCAGGATGTATTTTCATTGTTACAAATTGAACGTAATGAAAGCATAGTGATTCATCACAAAAACAATATGTAATTATAGATGTTTTCCGATGGTCTTAGGCGACCCCCTGTGAAAGGTTCACTCGACCCCCAAAGGGGTCGTGACCCACAGGTTGAGAACCGCTGGGCTAGCAGAAGGGCCAGGGCGTGGGAGCTCCTGGCCAGGTGGAGAGTGACTATGCTATTGTCTTACACAACACTCTGGCTTTGACACTTGTTTTCCTTTTCCGCTCCCTGTGTGTAACTTCACCCCAAAACATCAGTGATCATTTTGGAAAGTTGCCCAGCTGTGTTGTCCCAATTGAATCTGCCCCAAAGATATGTCCCGAATTAATTCAAGTTATTTTTGTTTTTAAATATACATATATATATTTTTATTGATTTCAGAGAGGGAGAGGGAGTGAGAGAGAGAAACATCCATGATGAGAGAGAATCATGGCTCGGCTGCCTCCTGCACGCCCCCGACTGGGGATCGAGCCCACAACCCCGGGCATGTGCCCTGACCTGGAATTGAACTGTGACCTCCTGGTTCATAAATCGATGCTCTGCCACGGAGCCACAAGTTGAGGGGCCACTCCAGTTATTCTTTCAGCATGTTGGATGGGCAGCCTAAAATGTGCACCCTCTTTCCTCCTGCCCTGTGTCCTTGGGAGGTACGTGCAGAAGTCGCTTTTATAAGTTCTCTGCTCCGTTCTCAAATCAAACCCAAGTCTGGAAAGCCGTCCCCCTCCATGGGCAGTGACTGTCATCTCGAAGCCACCTCCCCAGAGGCAGCCCTGTCTTCTGGTGCCCATTTCCTGTGGGTGGAGCTTAACATTGTCTTAGGGTCCAATATTCCCTGTCAGTGGGGGGCCATTTTTCTGCTCTCAATGAAATGTTACAAAATACAGTTTCCTGCCCAACAGGCTCAGGGCATTGGAGCTGCTTTATTTATCTGACTGCTCTGAGGACTGTAAAACACGCTGTTTCGCATGGGAACATAAGCTCCTGGAGTATTTGCCATTGTTACCAGGCCCAGATGTCTCCCACTGTCCGCGGGAAACCTGGCTCGTTGGCTCAGAGACACAGAATGTAATCAGTTCCGCAGCCTCTGTGCTAAGTGTGTCCTGGATGGAGCCCTGGGCACAGCCAGTTGCCCCTCTGCCCTCCTACTCTGCACACCCCCCACCCCCCACCCCCACCCCCAGAATGGTGACAACATTAAAAATCTATGGTTCATGGTGCTGAAGCTGTTCTTAGAAGAGCAAATGCATGTTTGGGTTGAGATATATTTTTTAAATTTTTTGTTAGCCCTCGCCCAAAGATATTTTTCCATTGATTTTTAGGGAGAGTGGAAGGGAGAAGGAGAGACAGGGAGAAACATCGATGCGAGAGAAACACATCGATTGGTTGCCTCCTACAAGTGCTCCTACCAGGGCCCTGGCCGGGGTGGAGCCTGCAACCCAGGTACATGTCCTTGACCGGAATCGAACCAGGGACGCTTTGGTCCGCAGGCCAACGCTCTATCCAATGAGCCAAACCGGCCAAGGCTGGATTGAGATTTTTGAATGAAAGAGAGCCTGTGGCAAAAGCTAGCTGGGGTAAGAGGCAAGATTAATAAAACCTCGGACTGGAAGTAGGTGGAATTAGAGGGCCTCCCGGAGAAATGGAAGCCTCAGTGAGGTTTGAGACTACATGTTGCAGCCCAACCGGTTTGGCTCAGTGGATAGAGTGTTGGCTTGCGGACTTAAGGGTCTCAGGTTCGATTCCAGTCAAGGGCATGTACCTTGGTTGTGGGCACATCCCCAGTAAGAGGTGTGCAGGAGGCAGCTGATCAATGTTTCTCTCAATAAAATATATTAACAAAAGACTACATGTTGGAAATGCAAAATCCAATAATTTTGGCTTTCTCTCAGTCCACTTTTCACCCATTAGACCTTCCAGTTTTAGAAACAGATCCAAGAGGAAGCATTTACATTTTTTGAGGCAACATTTCCCAACCGGCGCTCCATCATGTGTCTTGTCCCAGAAAAAACTTTCTGAGCATCATGAAGAAAGCAAGCATGGTATGATGTCACCTGACCTGCATTCTTTTTTATATTTTACATTTCATTTTGTAAAAATATTTTTATTGATTTCAGAGAGGAAGAGGGAGAGGAAGAGAGAGAGAGGAGAGAGAGAGAGAGAGAGAGAGAGAGAGAGAGATGAGACGAATCATGGATCGGTTGCCGTCTGCATGCCCCCTACTGGGGATCAAGCCCGCAACCCGGGCATGTGCCCTGATTGGAAATCAAACTGTGACCTCCTGGTTCATAGGTCGATGCTCAACCACTGAGCCACTGCCAGTTGGGCCTGATCTACATTCTTAATCCAACTGATCAGCATATTCGTTTCAGAAAAAAAAGGGCAAAACCAAGCAAAAATCGGTGGGTCATTTTCCCGACATGGTGTGCAGCGGTGAAGGCAGCCTAATTCCTGCCTGACCCTTGCGGGAAATCAGTTTACGTCCTGAAGCATGAAATTCGATTGTAATTATTTTAGCTTGCTCGGCTACAGATGTTATTGATGATCTTTCCTAAAACTCGCCCGTCTTTCAGAAATCCTGCCACAGTCCTTGACTCAGTGACCTCTAAGGTACACATAATGGAAAGTAAGCCATGCAGGGATTCTCTATTGATTGTTCTGTGGGAACTCACCCTTCCCAGAGAGCCAAACGCCAGGGGTGTACAATGGCAATATCTACAGCACGAGTGTATTCACGCATGTCCAAATATTTATAAAAGACAAACTCAAAGTTATTGGATTTTTTAAAAAAATGATTTTGGCAACTGTGGTGACAGGAGGAGTTGAGGCCATTGTCCAGAAAATATAGGATTTCAATCATATGGTGGAGAATACACATGGAGGTGGAGACCTCACCTATCATATGCATTTATCAAAGTTTTTGTTTTCTTAAAATATATTTTATTGATTTTTTACAGAGAGGAAGGGAGAGGGATAGAGAGCTAGAAACATCGATGAGAGAGAAACATCGATCAGCTGCCTCCTGCACGCCCCCTACTGGGGATGTGCCCGCAACCAAGGTACATGCCCTTGAACGAAATCAAACCCAGGACCCTTGAGTCCACAGGCCGACGCTCTACCCACTGAGCCAAAACGGTCAGGCAACATTTATCAAAGTTTTGGACCTACTTTCCAATCCCTCATTTTCCCTTCCTGCTAAATGAACAAGAAGATGAGGTATGTAAAGAAATAATGCATCGGTTAAATAAGCCAGGTAACTCGAGATTATAACCTGAGGTAACGCTAGATTATAACCCACGGAGGCCCTGGCTTTCGGAATCCCACAGTGGAGGCTTGTGGTCTTTGTGGTTTTAGTTGTAAAACGTTACCTTCCCAGCAGCGTCTTACTGAAGAAAATCAAGACTTTTCCCTGGAGGCAGAGAAAGTTATTTTCGTAAGAAAAGGAACTATATGGCTGCGTATGTACATTTCCTGTTGGTTTGCTCTTTGGAGAATGTTGCCACCCATTCTGAGCAAGAAAACGCAACTGAAGTAGAATACAAAATTGACA
>NW_006296417.1:5109237-5110478 GCF_000327345.1 Myotis davidii | reverse complement strand
GACGCTGGGGGTAGGGGAGGCCAGGGGAAGGTCAAGGGGAGAAAAAAAAGGAGATATATGTAATACTCTTTGTAATACTTTAAGTAATAAAAAAATATTAAAAAAAATGATTATTGCAATTAATCAAACCGGAGTCTGTAACCAAGGTACGTGCCCTTGACCAGAATCCAACCTGGGACCCTTTGGTCCGCAGGCCGAGGCTCTATCCACTGAGCCACACCAGCCAGGTATCCTCTATTGTTGATGAAAGATGCGCACTTGCCTGAGAGAATGACAGCAGGTAAATAACGGAGGGAAAACAGGAGATGCTCCCTCCCGTTACTCCCACCCAGTGAGGCTGTGCAAGCGCCCACACCTCCTCTCGCGGGACAACTCCCCCTGCAGCCTTCGTTCTGCAAAGTCAACACGCCTCATGGAAATCAGGCCGTACTCTGTATATTTAATACATCATCTCTCAGGATAATCATTCTGGAATCTGAACTTGTTCCTGTTATCTAGCTCCGCCTGACAATGATTTATGAACCAGAAAACAAGACAGCTTCATTTTCATACAGCGCAGGGAACCTTCTGGGCCGGGAAACTTGTTTTGACTAGTAAGCCGAAACAAACATGACATAAAAGTCAATACAGCGGCACCACGGGGCTCCGGTTCCACAGGGCGGCTCCCCCCACCCCCAGCCCAGGAGGATGGCCGTTCAGATGGTGCACTATCCAATAGCGGTTTTTATCTGCGCTGATCACCAGGCTGGTGTGACCATGATGGACGCTGGAAAATGGAAATCAGCGCATGCCAGTCATCTCCTGGGAAGGTCAGTCTCGCTCCGAGAGTGGGAGCTGGAAACACTGCTCTGAAGGCAGCATTTTACAGTTCCTATGGAACACCCTTTGATTTTTTAAAAAATATATGTTTTTATTGATTTCAGGGAGGGAGGGAGAGGGAGAGAGAGTGAGAGAGAGAGAAACATCCATGATGAGAGAGAATCATGGATCGGTTGCCTCCTGCACACCCCCCACTAGGGATTGAGCCCGCAACCCGGGCATGTGCCCTGACTGGGAATCGAACCGTGACCTCCTGGTTCATAGGTCGACGCCCAGCCACTGAGCCACACAGGCTGAGCCAAGTGAAATTAATAATATGTTTGTTTAATGCAGTATCTCCAGACTATTATCACTTCAACATGTGATCAAAGTAAAATATTGTTAGTGAAATGCTTTACACTTTTTTGTGTCAAGTCCTTGAA
>NW_006296417.1:5099750-5108670 GCF_000327345.1 Myotis davidii | reverse complement strand
ATATTTTATCGATTTTTTTAAAAAGAGGATGGCAGAGGGACAGAGAGTTAGAAACATCGATGAGAGAGAAACATCAATCGGCTGCCCTCTGCACCCCTCCTACTGGGAATGTGCCCGCAACCAAGGTACATGCCCTTGACCAGAATCGAACCTGGGACCCTTGAGTCCTCAGGCCGACGCTCTATCCACTGAGCCAAACCAGTTAGGGTGTTTCTCTCTTATTGATGTTTCTATTTCTCTGCCCCTCTCCTTTCCTCTCTCTCTAAAAATCAATAAAATCATATTGAAGATACATGGAGGAGATACATTATACCATGAGACACACAGACAATAGGGAGCCCACCCTTCTCCTCGTATGTTGCATTTGGGGATAGACAAGGAGAAACGGGACAACTCTAGCCCAACAGTCATGTCAAGGAAGGGAGAGCTCAAATGGTTAAATTCTGACTTGTTCTTATTATAGGAATTAATGAATAAGAACACCCAGGTGATGTCAAATTTTCCTTTCAGCTCTGAGTTTGTAGTAGTGTCTGATGCCAACGCAAGCAGACAGGGACCCTACAGAGCTGTTCCGACACGCGAATGACTCTCCATAAATCCTCCGTCAACAATTTTAACTAATTATTCTCATGTTTTACATGTAGAGACTCCATCAAGGGATATTTCCTCAGATAGGATCAGACGTCTTAAGCTGGGGAAATTTACAGACTTAAACAAGTCTAAGTCTTAATGATTTCTAGCAATACATAGACTAAATGATTTTATGACCAGCCATGTGACTGATGGGGACAAGTCACGCATGGACAGATATTTAAAAACGTATTCATGGTAACCAGACTGTGTGAACGGTCGCATTTTCATAGGACGATTTCTCAGCACATCAAATTAATGGTTTTCCCTCAGACGAAGAGGCATAAAATACTTTTCAAAGGTTAGGTTAGGTCCTCATGTGGTGACCAGACCCCACTGAAACATACACGATGGAATCATTCCCGTCCTGAGAAGAATCAGCCGTAGTTACGATATAATTAATCCATCAGCACCAATTACTGTATTGACTATAAAAGTTGACAAAGTGTGGATTTGACCCTCCCCTGCCTTCTTGTTCAGGTGGATGTGAACTGTCTTCTTCTCACTGTAACGAGGCAAAGGCAAATGGAACTGAGAATTTAGGAAGGGATTTCTGAAGAATCAAAGGCAAGGCTATTCAGTGGACAAAATGTAAGCTGACAGCTCAACTTCGTGAAATGGTTCTTGGAATAATTGTACCCACAGGGAACAGAAAGACCATATGTGGAGACGGTAACAATGGTTCTAGTTCTTCTTAGGTTATTCTCAAAAATAATATTTTGGTTTTGTTTTGGTTAATCTTCACCGGAGGATATATTTCCATTGATTTTTAGAGAGAGTGGAAGAGAGAGTGAGAGGCAGAGAGAAACAGCGATGTGAGAGAAACACATCGATTGGTTGCCTCCTGCATGATCCCTGACCAGGGCCCGGGCCGGTGGAGAGCCTGCAACCGAGGTACGTGCCCTTGACCAGAATCGAACCTGCGACCCTTTGGTCCACAAGCCAACACTCTACCCACTGAGCCAAACTGGCTAGGGCTCAAAATAATATTTTTGAATAGTTAATGATAGTTTGGCTACATTTCAATAGTTTGTTAGCAAGCATTTTGCATTTCCAAGTGATGTCTCTGTATTTAGCTCTTACTGCCTTGAGATCATCTGCATATGGTCTCTCTGTAAATGCAGGAGCATACACCTAAGTTAAGGAAGGAAAGCAGGCACTGAATTCATCTCAGATCAAGAGATACTGTGCATGCTTTGTTCTTGCAAAGTAAACCTTTGGGATGGCCATGGGCAGATAGAACAGAAATCTCAAGGTAAGCTGGGGTAAATTACAGATTAAATTACATCCTGCTCCAACCGATATCTATTTATTTATTTAAAATATATTTTCATCGATTTCAGAGAGGAAGGGAGAGGGAGAGAGAGAGAGAAACATCAATGATGAATGTGAATCATGGATCAGCTGCCTCCTGCACACCCCACACTGGGGATCGAGCCCACAACCCGGGCATGTGCCCTGACCGGGAATCGAACTGCGACCTCCTCATTCATAGATCAATGCTCAACCACTGAGCCACGCTGGCTGAGCCAACCAATATTTATTAATGACCTATGTGCTAGGTCGTGAGCAAGGTGTGATGGTTCTGAATGAAAGAAGCATCACTCTATAGACCCCTTAATGTCTCATTCGAGATGGTGGGGGTAGGTGTTAGGGTGCACGTCCAGGAAATAGTTAAATGCATGTTTGGGGAAGTGGGCAGGGAATGCCATGCTATTGATACTGCCCTATATGAGGCTGACGTTCTGTTCTGAGCCCCACAGCACAGAACCGAACTGTGTGTTAGACTTTAACTTTCTTTTAAGTCAGAGAAGAATTTCACTGAGATTTTCTTGGCGGTCATAGAACTGCCCTGAGAGGTTGTGTGTGCGTGCATGTGTGTGTGTGTGTGTGTGTATGTGTGTGTGTGTGTATCCATTCTCATTTTTGGTATAGATTTCATGCTATTGTTGACAATAATTAAAATTTTATGATCAAGGTCATATACGAGAGTATTTACAACGTGAAGCATAAACATGACCCCCTATGAAGACGTCCGTCCTCTTTAAGCATGAGATCTAAGCCATGTTTATGATTTTATGACACTCACAGAGCAATGCATGTTTATTTTTGAAATTTAAAACACTTATAAAACCCTCGCACGCTTGGGTCCCTGCGTTTACATTAGCAGTGCAGATGGGCGTGTGTGAGCCATTATTCTCATCACCCAGAGGGAGAGAGGCGCCCGGTAGAATTTCTGGATTTCAAATCAAACCAGGATCCCTTGGAAGGCACCGTGTGCTGGAGAATATACAGTCATTCACGCCCATTTACAAACTGGGAGCTATGCATGAGCAAAAGCGTCAAAGGCATTTGACCTAGGCTTTGCCTGTCTGGGACATTCTTCCAGAGTTTCGGTTCTGGCCCGTGCCCCTCTCCCCCCGCACAGGGAACCCCGCAGGTCTTTGGGTGAGGCAGGCAGAATGGAAAACCCCCTGGCATACAGTAGCATCGCTGTAGCAAGCAGCCGCTAGAGCGGCCCAGAAAGCCATTCGTTATGTTCTTGCAATCTCCTCTAAAAGGGTTGCCCACCCCTAACGACGTATTTATACATATTTAGTTGATAATCAATAAGGGAAAACGGTTGCATTATTTTGATTAAAATAGCCACGCGGCGTGCTGCTGTGAAATCGCATTGCAAGAAGCCAGAGAAAGGGGAGGTAGCGGTTCACGCCTCCCCTCCGGCCGGTGATATATGGTATTTGCAGGCGGTGAGGAGCGCAGACACATTAAGAAAATAGTGCTAATGATATTAAAGTACTTTACAAGGCTTGTTACGAAGCGCTGACAAACCTGTCAAGTGGGTAATGTAGGAGGCTATCGGAACGTTCTCAGAAAACCATACCTCTACCCCATTTCACTGCCATCCCCTAATAATGGAGCTGCTATAAATTCTCGCCGGCAATGGGACAGAGCGCGGCTTCTCACCCCAGTGTGAGGACATGATAAATATAAAAGAAAATGGCTGTCAGTTTTGGCGCCCGGACCTTATTACAAAGTCTTAATCTTACTGGCCTCAGCACCTTTTATCACCGACTTGTTATGAGCTGATGGCTTTTTTATTTGCTAGGAGATGGAGGATGTGTCATTTGATGTCCTTTTATGTAGCCACTGTTCTGTCCTCTCGCGCAAACACACACACACATGCACACACACACACTCACACACCCACATTTTATATGTTTATTACAGCAACCGATTAAATGCAAGACGCATGCCTTGGGCCCAGGTAGCGCGCACGCTTCAGATTTGTAACGGAGTCTGTGGGGGGTCAATGCATCATTAAGGGAATATCTGTAAATGGGATGCAAATAGCAACTTAATCATCCCGGGCACTGGAGGGGGCGCCGTGGCAATATCCGTGATTGTGTGTTCTCGCTATTCTTGTCGTCGGGATTGGTCATTCTGGGTCCCAAGGTCAGCCGGGAAACCCCAGCTCTCGCTTTTCCTCTTCCTCTTTAAGCATCTAGCTTGAGGCAGGAGGCCTGGTAAACACATCTCTCACGCCCAAGCCAGCTCAGGCCAATCAGCGGGATCCTTAAGATGAGATCAATCGCAATTATCTCAATACTAGAGGCCTGATGCATGAAGATTAGTGCAAGAATGGGCCTTCCTTCCCCTGGCTGCTGGCACCGCCTTAGCTCTGGTCCAGAGCCTCCTTGCCACCTACCCATGCTGCTCAGAGGCCCGGAGTGGCGGGGGTGGTGCAGAACACCCCACCCCCGGCCGCTCAGTGTCTGCATATGCAAATTAACCTGCCATCTTTGTTGGGTTATTTTGCATACTCACTCCTGATTGGCTGGTGGGCGTTGTGAAGGTACGATTAATTTGCATCTTTCTCTTTTATTAGTGTAGATTAGCCTGGAAACCTCACAGCCCACTTCCCATAGTCTTCATTGATGGCAAAGGAGAGTCTGAAACGCTGACCCCACCAGGGCCACTGCGGAGTGGCCACATCAGGTGCTCAGGGAACTGACATCGACGGGCTGGTTCCACAGCGTGGCCCCAGACCCCATCACCAGGTCGCTCCTCAGTCTGTGACCATGAAGCGTGGTGGCCTGAGGGTCTCGCCTGGAGAGCTCTATCCTGTCTGCCCAGCTCCCAGCTGGGAATCAGGTTCCCCAGTGGGAACGCTGCCGATTTCACCCGGGGGCGGACTTGCTAGTGTCGGCTGGTGCTGTAGCAGCAGCTCAGCGTGCGTTTCTCTTCACCCAAGGCTTTTGCATCCAAGTCCACGGCCAAGGGTCTCTGTAGATTTATTTCTCTCTATCTCGTAGGGAATGGCCGCTGAGTCGCTCCCGTTTCTCAGTCCACATATCTTCTATCTGGGAGGCTCTGTCTCTAGGAAGCCAGCAAAACTGGTTTAAAGAAACAGCTTTGTTTTCTTGTTGGTGTTAATCCTCACCAGAGGATATTTTTCTATTGATTTTTAGGAAGAGTGGGTGAGAGAGGGAAAGACAGAGAGAAACATCGATGTGAGAGAAACACATTAATTGGTTGCCTCCTGCATGCGCCCTAACCAGGGCCCAGGGCCGGGGAGCCCTTGACCAGAATCGAACCTAGAACCCTTGAGTCTGCAGGCTGATGCTCTATCTACTGAGCCAAACTGGCTAAGGCAAGAAAGAGCTTTCTAAAAATATACATAGTTTTATTGATTTCGAAGAGGAAGGAAGAGGAAGAGGGAGATAGAAACATCAATGATGAGAAAGAATCATTGATCAGCTGCCTCCTGTACGCCCCACAGTGGGGATTGAGCCTGCAACCTGGGCATGTGCCCCGACCGGGAATCAAACTATGACCTCCTGGTTCATAGGTCAAGCCATGACCTCCTCGTTCAAAGGTCGACACACAACCACTGAGCCACACCAGCTGGGCAGCAAGAGTGATTTGAAATGCAATTTTGGTCATGTGACTAAGACTCCTTTTAACGACATCCTACCAAATATCTGCTCTAAGTCTTTGACTTAATAAGTTATGCATTTACTAAAGAGTCAGAATAAGCAGGTCAGTGGGGCACTGTAGGCTCCTAGGTCAAGTTCTCTCCTTCTTTATCACATGGTGAGAAACTGGCTGCGTTATGCAGGGAACTCATTTTGTTCCGGGATCAAGGTCCGGCCCGGGAGAAGGGGTGGAAAATGCCTTCTGTTCTTTTCCTTGAAAATGAAAGTAAGGGCTTTCATTTTCCTGAATGCCCTTGACCTGTGAGAGCTCAAATCTCCGGGAGACTTCCCAGCATCTTGACTTTTGCCTTGTAATTCTCTGTTGAAGGCAGACTTATGTTTAAAATGTGGCTTTGGCACGCGTGAGCCCAGAGAAAAGAAAAAAAGAAAGAAAAGAAAGAAAAACCTTGTACCTCGGAAAAGGCAAATTGCATGTCTAGAAATTTAATTAAAAAAGGAACTAGCCCTCCCTGTGTAAAGGTTGGCAGTCCCCTTCCTGGCCCTTCTTAAACTCCTCCCCTTCCCTCCTCTCTCCAAGTACAAAAAGGACTCATCAGTGAAAGCCACACGCGCATATTAATGAGGAAGGACAGTCTGTGTGCGAAATGCAGAGGCTCTCGGCCTCTCAGAAGAGGTGGCCAGGTTAACTGGTCTGTAACGTACGGCATCTCCTCTCATCGCATCCCGCAACCTGCTGTGAACTCGTGATGACTACATTACCCACACGAATAACGAGAGCGTTCCCTCCCGTCCGCATCTCACACTGTAACTGACAAACATTTCACGTGTATCTTTTCTACGTCATCTCTCCAGCGCCCTCGAATGTAAGTTCTCATATAAGTTAATGGAAACATAAATATACTCATTTATCAGGCAAGGGGGTTGAGGTAGGGGTGTCGAGATAATACCCAGGATGCCCGGTTGAATTTCCATTTCCGATAAACAACGACTACTTTATTAGTATAAGTTATGTCCTAAATATTTCATGGCACACTTTTCACCCTCAAAAATTATGTGTTGTTTATCTGAAATTCACGTTTAATGGGACACCTTGGGTTTTTATTTGCTAAATAAATAAACCTCAATTGAGGCTAAAAAAAGAATTTGCCAGTTTATACAATCAATAGATGCAGGGTTGCTATTAGGTAATATAAGAATCACCAACTAGCCTGGCCAGTGTTGCTCAGTGGTTGAGCTTTGACCTATGAACCAGGAGGTCACGGTGTGTTTCCCAGTCAGGGCACATGACCGGGTTGTGGGCTCGATCCCCAGTGGGGGGTGTGCAGGAGGCAGCCGATCCATGATTCTCTCTCATCATTGATGTTTCTCTCTCTCTCCCCCTCTCCTTTCCTCTCTGAAATCAATAAAAATATATATTTTTAAAAAAAGGAATCACAAAGAAACCAACAAACAAAGACCACAGAAAACCCTAGAACAGCCAGGTGCCCAAGGAGTGAGTGACTTGCTCAAGGTCACACAGCGGGCAGAGTGGGGTGCAGTTCCAGATCCATCTTTCCAAGCCCTCTCCTGTCTTCGCCCCGCCCCCATGTCTGCGAGCTGGGATTCTGGCTCTGCCTTGCATGTTCCAGGCCAGACTTTGCAGACTCCATAATGCACTGCAAGGAAGTCACCCACGGGCGCGCCGTGCACACGGGAGTGTCCGCACCATCAGCAAAACTGTCGGGGAGAAATTTGCCACTCAGGGCATCTCCAGCAAACGGCCTTTGCCCTGTGATGAGAAAGTCAACAGCATCGAGCGCAGCCTGACTTGCACGGAATGAGGACTAAGACACGAGTTCAAGTTTGCTGGGAGGTCACGTGGGAGACAGAGCTGTGGCAACAGTTGAGCTGGAGAAGCCGAAAGGGTCTTCAAACATGGTTATGTGCAACTAACTATCAAACGAAATTTTTAAAAAACACCCAAATCTCTAGATATCATTATTGTGTCTGAAATCAAATTGCTGTCATACAGGGTATCCCCAAATAGAGAAAATGGGGCAAAGGAAAATGAACTTGAGAGAGAAGAGTATAGGTTGTGATTTCCACATCTCTTCACTGTCTGCACTCCAAGGTAGACCTGTGAGCTTTTGTTTTGCCTTCTAAGCTGCAGATCCGGTGCCCTGCAAGTCACCAACAGTATGCCTACAGGACCTCTGCACAGCAGACAACATAGCACATGAATTTCACTGTTGCTTAGCTATCTTCCTGCTTATTATTCTGTCCCTATGTCATTGAATATTTGATGCATGTTTGACCGCAGTTCTGTAGTCTCCAACATGCTTCCCAACATTCTTATGAAAGCACCAGAGGCCCGGTGCATGACATTTGTGCACTGGGGTGGGTCTCTCAACCCAGCCTGTGCCCTCTCACAGTTCAGGACCCCTCAGGGGAGGTCCACCTGCTGGCTTAGGCCCACCACTGCCGCTGCTCTCGCCAGCCATGAGCCCAGCTTCTGGCTGAGCGGCACTCCCGCTGTGGGAGCGTACTGACCACCAGGGGGTAGCTCCTGTGTTGAGTGCCTTCCCCCTGGTGGTTCGTGCTCATCATAGCAACCGGTCATTCTGCCGTCTGGTCCATTTGCATATCAGGGTTTTATTATATAGGATCACTGCATTTTCATTCCCCACTTCCTGTGCAGCCCCCTTCAAAAATGTCACTGTCTTGATGAATTTTCCGTCCCCTTCCATGTGTGGATGACATTTGGGAAACCATTCTCCCAGGAGAACCAACTTCCCATACCCCTGACTAGTTCGTGGGACTCTGAGTGAAGATGAAAATGAGCACACCCCTCAGAACCTTCACACTCAGAGGGGCAAGATGGCTGAGTCACCCTGTGGTGGCAATCTTGTCATCACATGACTAGCACGGTGGCCATGCGTCGGCAAAGCGAGAGAGCATGGGAAACGATGCTAAGTGGTTTGTGTAATGGTGTTTACACAAAGAAGGATCACTATCTTCTCCTAACGCCGTGTGTAGGAAATTGAACGTCATTTCTTCTGTGAGTTCTAAACAAACATCGCCAGTAAATGCCTAGTTAGTGAAACTTTTTTTTTAATCCTAACCCGAGAATATTTTTCCATTGATTTTTTTTTTTTTAGAGAGAGTGTGAGAGAGAGAGAGGGAAAGACAGAGAGAAACATCGATGTGAGAGAAACACATCCATTGGTTGCCTCCTGCATGCACCCCAACCAGGGTCTGAGCCTGGAAGGAATCTGCAACCATGATACATGCCCTTGACCGGAATCGAACCTAGGACCCTTCAGTCCGCAGGCCGATGCTCTAACCACTGAGCAAAACCGGCTGGGGCAGGT
>NW_006296417.1:5089584-5099548 GCF_000327345.1 Myotis davidii | reverse complement strand
AGAAACAACTTTTTTTAAAAATATTGTTTAAAATTGATTTCAAAGAGGAAGGGAGAGGGAGAGAGAGAGAAACATCAATGATGAGAGAGAATGATTCATTGGCTACCTCCTGCACGCCCCACCCCGGGGATGGAGCTTGGAACCCTGATGAGGAGAATGTACCCTGATGAGGAATCGAACCCTGACCTCCTGGTTCATAGGTCGACAAACAACCACTGAGCCACCACGGCCGGCGAAGCAGACTTTAAGTCAGAGCAGACAGCAAACACGGCTAAGGGACACAGCCTTCCCACTGGTGTTTCCTACGCAGGGAGCAGTCCACAGCAGTAAATCGGTGGGGGAGTCCAGGGACACCCTGGGGGCACAGGGACATCATCTGCCCTTGAGCCTCGAAAACAGAATAACTGTCCAGATCCCAACTCCGAGAGGAGAAAGGCGGGCAGGGTGTCTCCGAAGGCCTGGAGGTTTCATCTAGACGAGGTCACATTGTCTCTCCGCAGGACCTGTTCCAAAGGTACTGCTGAGATTACCAGATTGTTCTCGGTGTCACCCTTTCCCCTCCGCGCGGGAGAGGGAGCAAGGGCCCATGAGAAACACCAAATACCTTACTAGGAAAATAAAGAGAATAGATGAACTCAGCACCAGGGAGTGTTTTGTAAGTCACCGTGCGATCCCGTGACATATGTTTGTGGATTACATAAGTGTGAGTTGCAAAGATCTCAATTCTTTACGAGCCAAGAGTTGACAAACTCAAGGAACGCGGGAGAGGGCTGGGCCTGGAGGGGACCGGGAGCTTCACAGATTTCTACCTTTAAAACACGCTGTGATGATGTGTAGGAGATATACGGCTGGAAGGTGCTCTGAGCGGTACAGGTTCCTCTGGGGCAAGAACCTCTCCTACATGCACATGGAGTCCCAGTGTTCCTCAAGCGTTTCCCAGTGACGGGTTATAAGTGACCAGCTACTCCAGTCCAGACGAGCATACACAAAGCATGTGCAATGTCCTGTGGAACCCATGTGAGCAAAACAAGATAGACTTTTCCTAGAAAACATAATAATTAAATGGAGAGTGGAGCCGGCCGGTGTGGCTCAATGGTTGAGCATCCACCTATGAACCAGGAGGTCACGATTCGATTCCTAGTCAGGGCACATGCCCAGTTGTAGGCTCTATCCCCAGTAGAGGGCATACGGGGGGCAGCCGATCCATGATTCTCTCTCATCATAGATGTTTCTGTCTCTCCCTCTCCTTTCCTCTCTAAAATCGATAAAAAATGTATATATATTTTTTTTAAAAATGGAGGAGTCAGATAGAAAAATTCTTAGTATAAAGATATAAATTTTCCTAAATATGCTTAGGGATTAAATATAATTGAAACCCAGATCGCAGTACAATATTTAATGGCACTTGACAAGAAAGAAAACATATACAAAGATGGTCAAGAAAACTTAGAAGACAAGAATATTAATGGGACCTTAATCAATTAAGTCAAAAACTTATAATAATAAAAACTCTGATATGGTTTTAAAAATATGTCATTTGTCTGGTTGGTGTGGCTGAATGGTTGAGCATCGACCCAGAAACCAAGAGATCACTGGTTCAATTCCTGGTCAGGGCACATCCCTGGGTTGTGGGCTTGATCCCCAGTGTGGGGCGTGCAGTAGGCAGCCAATTGATGATGTTCTTCTCTCATCAGTGTTTCCATCTCTCTCCCTCTCCCTTCCTCTCTCTCTCAAGTTAATAAAAACATATTTTAAAAAAATGTCATTTAGGGATCACCATTTCTAGTATCATCAGCATAGGAAAGCGAGAACACTAAATTTCTAATGCCCATTGGAGGAAAAGTGAATTAAAAAGTACAGGGTGGGGAAAAGGGAGGTTTACAGTGGCTGACATGGAAAACAATACAAATAATTAATAAATAATCACACAAGAAATCACACACATTTCTTGAAACCGGTTTGGCGCAGTGGATAGAGCGTCGGCCTACGGACTGAAAGGTCCCAGGTTCGATTCCGGTCAAGGGCATGTACCTGGGTTGTAGGCACATTCCCAGTAGGGGGTGTGCAGGAGGCAGCTGATGGATGTTTCTCTCTTATTGATGTTTCTAACTCTCTATCTCTCTCCCGTCCTCTCTGTAAAAAATCAATAAAATATATTTAAAAAACAAACAAACAAACAACAAAAAAGAAACATGACTAGTTTATTCCAATGGGCCATGAAATACCTCAAAAAAAGAGAGAATAAGCTGTTTTGCATACTCACAACTATAGGCCTACTTCTGCCGCACCCTGTATAATCCGATATAATAAAAGGCTAATATGCAAATTGTCCCCTCGATGGGAAGTTCAACAGGGACTTCAACCAGGAGTTCTACCAGGGCTGGGGCCGGCCAACCGCCTGCGGCCCCTCCCTCTGGCCAGCCCCACCCCTGACCACCCCCCTACCCTGATGGGGGGCCGGGCCAGACTGCCAACTGGACGCCACCTGTGCACGAAATTCGTGCACCAAGCCTCTAGTAAAAGATAATAATAGCAATACAGATGTGAGACCAATGATGAAGTCACCCATAGTGACAATGAATGACTCCTAGCTTGGGTGTGTGCTCCCCCCAAGCCAGGCACCGTGCTCCATGCCTTGCTGACCTGTGACCGATACCAGTTCTTATGCCCGCTTCACACATGAAATAAGCAGTTATCGCGAATAGTGGAAGCGGCCGCCGTGGGATCTGCACGCAGCTGTGTCATGTGTTCACAAACACTGGCCCAGGCTCCCTCCACCAACCGCAACCTCGGGAAGAAGTTGCAAATTATCAGGAAAATCCTTGCAGTTTATGGCCAGTGATAAAAAAAAATAATAATAAAAAAATCATTTCTTCAAGGAATGGGGCCAGCTCATCATCACCGTTTTCCACATGCGATCGAGCTCGTCGTCGTAATGGTTCTATCTATTTGACACGCAGGGATAAAAGTGATATTCTTGGGAAACGAGGCCACAATCCAGTCGAAATAAAAGTGTCCGACGGGAGGTCTGCTTTAATTTAATTTACGTCTTGGAAAACGGCGTGCCCAAAAATGACTTTTGCCAGTCACGTGCAGTATTTCCATCTGTCATTCGGTATTGACCTTCACGGGCCTGAAATACATCCTACTGGACTTGGGAAGCTTATGAGAATGGTATTAAAGTTGGTCATATTTTTTAATCTTATTTTCTATCCACTCTGATTTTTACTTCCCTGTCTACAGTTCTTGAAAGCAATGCTACCAGGGAGCTTTCTTTGAGAGCTACCAGTTTTCTTGTTAATTAGAACTTGTTGAGGCCAATTCAATAAATCCCCATAAAGGTAGAATACTTATTCAAATGCAATGAGGAGTAACATATTCAGAAGAATCATTTCCTCCACATTTCGATACTGAGTAGATTTTATTTTAAGGTTGTTGTTTTTTTTTAAAAGAGTGTTAAGACCTAGCACTCAGTTTATTAGAATTTGCATATGTAAGTATACTTGGAATAACTTACTTTAATGAAACCTTACACTGTTGAATATAACTCTCCTATAATCTATTTTTTTATTGTAATTTTCACCCTTCAATAATCTCAAAATAGAAATTAATCTGCTTTGCTGTGTGGTGTCTTGTTGCCAAAACAGAATTCAGTTCTGCATCACATTTTATGTACTTCATAGTGGGCCATTCTCCATCAATGTTGGGACTAATCACACTGAGATTTAATTTTTTTAATATATTTTTATTGATTTCAGAGAGGAAAGGAGAGGGAGAAAGAGAGAGAGAAACATCAATGATGAGAGAAAATCACTGATCGGCTGCTTCCTACACGCCCCCTACTGGGGATCAAGCCCGCAACCCAGGCATGTGCCCTGACTAGGAATCAACCATGACCTCCTGGTTCATAGGTTGACGCTCAACCACTGAGCCACACAGGCCAAGGTGAACATCAATATTTTAAAATTACAATATATCTGTGGTAAGAAAATAAGGACATGGGTCAGGGATGATAAAGAGAGACAAGCCCTTATCTCCTTTCGTGGAAAGCTAGTAGATAATTCCCAAAATTAAAACAATGCTGATACTAAGAAGGAGAAGGAGAGGAGAAAGATGTTCTCAGAAGTGGCAACACAGCCTGTTGCTTACAGGTGGGGAAATGAATTCTTAAGGAAGACAATAGAAATGTTGGAAGTTATAGTTGCTGTTTGAAAAAGGGGAATGGGCTGGAAGACAGAACCAGGGATATAGCAGACTTCTTGGCATTTGGGAATTAAATGTTTACCATTTAAGCTTTTATGTAAATGATTGGCATAACTATACTTCTTCTCTGCATTGCATATAAATGTATTTTATTCAGAAGAGCAGGTAGAAAACTTAGAGTTTAATCTGTGGAGAATCGTCAAATTTCCAGGTATTCAAAATTTTAGTAAGCTTTGCTCTCATTCTATCAAGAACAAAACATATGCTCTTTATCAAACAGTGAACTTCCCTTAGCAGTTGTATGAAATTCCCACCTCACACTGGACACAGCCTTGGGTTTCGTGCCTCGTAGCAATCAGACAGCCTTAAAAAGAAATGAAGCATACGAGCCAGATTCCTCAAACTCAGATGCAACAACACTATGGAATCGTAATTGTCTGAGTGAAATATATAGAAAGAAACATTTTCAGGTTTTAGGGAAAGGAAATCATAACACAAGATCCAGTCTAATCAAAAGCACTTAATATTATAAAGCACCCTACGTGCATTATGTTTCAAGCAAAGGATGTACAAAACAAACCGTCAACTACATTCATGTCTGTGTTTAATTGAGTAACTAGATTGGGGACCCTCAGTGGCTACTCCAATCGGGTGGGGATTCAGAGACGAATGACTAACCCAGCCATCTGTCTCATGAGTCTGCTCGTGGGATTCTCAACTTCTTGCAAAGTTTTAAAAATTCACTTATCTATATTTTGAACATTCTTAGGCAGACCATGTTCTCAAGTTAGGATCACTAGAACATGCCCAGCCAGTGTGGCTCAGTGGTTGAGCAGTGACCTATGAACCAGGAGGTCACGGTTCGATTCCTGGTTGGGGCACTTGCCCGGGTGGCTGGCTCCATTCCCAGTAGCGGGCGTGCAGGAGGCGGCCGATCCATGATTCTCTCTCATCGTTGATGTTTCTGTCTCTCTCTTCTTCTCTTTTCCTCTCTGAAATCAATAAAAATATATTTTTTAAAAAGATCATTAGAACAGGCTTTTTAATTAAGATCGAAGAACCCCCTTTCATTTAGATGCAGTGGATTAGAGAAAAGAGAAAGATGGACAGCTCTATGCCTTGCTTTGCAGAGTAACCTCAGTACATCTTACTTGGCACCTAGAACCCATTTCCCTCTGGAATAATAACAACAGGAGAGCAGCTAACATTTGACAAGTGTGTTTGGTGATCTTGGAAACTAGGGCTTATTTAACTTCTATTGACAGTATTCACGTGTGTGTGTTTGGACATGCAGCTGCACTCAGATTGTGTTCTGTGTATTACAAAATAATAAGGTGGCCCTTTAATTCTTTTAAAAGACACACTCAGAATCCTCAGAATACAGATGTGTGCTCAGAGGTTTCACAGTGGCTGATATTTCAGCATGAAACTCGATATTTCATGGGATATTATTTTCTCATTCTCACCCATGTTTTGTTTTGTTTGTTTTGTTTTGATGGCAGGAGCTGCATTATACATAGCCTAGGGTTTGGGGGAGGTGGTGTCCCCACTGAATCTCATTACTGTGAACAATCTGCTTCAAGGTAAAATGCCCCCAAAGTTACTTCCGCAGGAAAGTCATTTTGCTAGGAATCGATTGAAATCTATTCAAATGAAGAACTTGGAGGAGGTAAGTGCATTGAAACACTATTTTGAAAGAAATACCTTTTGCAGTAGGCTGAATGGGGCCTGCAACCGGGCAGGTGAGTCCATATGGATGACGTTCTCGTTGCAAAAGAAAGGCGCCTTTTGGTAAGTGCCCTTTCGGAGCACATGGGAGGACAATTTCCGCTGCAAAGTCGATTTCCCACAGCCTCTGCGATCACTATTCATTTGGTTAATCAGTGATTCCCTTCAGTATGAGTCCCCCTCCCTGTCCAAAACCCCACCCAATATGAATTAGGAAATGTTTATGTTTAACATGAAAACAGTGTTAAGCACAGCCCATGCTCGATTGTCTTCTATAAGTGATGCAAACGACTTGCAACCCCAAATGGGTCCATTTCATGACAGTTCGCCCATAAGCATGTGGTGTAGCGCCCTTACATATAATCCGCATTTTTTTAATATATATTTTATTGATTTTTTACAGAGAGGAAGGGAGAGGGATAGAGAGTTAGAAACATCGATGAGAGAGAAACATCGATCAGCTGCCTCCTGCACACCCCCTCCTGGGGATGTGCCCGCAACCAAGGTACATGCCCTTGACTGGAATCGAACCTGGGACCCTTGCATCCGCAGGCCAAGGCTCTATCCACTGAGCCACACCAGTCAGAGCATAATCTGCATTTTTATCACTGAACAACCCTTCCCCCCCAAAAAAACAACAACAACTCACTATAAAGCATTTTTTTTAAAGATGTATCATCAGGACAACACCTGCCTCAAACCCTTTGATGTTGTTTTTTCTTTTTGGTTCATTTCTTGGGAGAAGTGCTCTTTCTGGCTGTTTCTTTTTTTTTTTAATCTGAGCTACTCTGCTGAATTGCCTTCCGACCAGACCTCAGGAGATTATCAGAGCCTGGCCCCAGCTCTGTGGCAATTTGAATATTAACAGTCAGAGTTTTACAGCCCTTCCGCGTGAGCAATGCACCGTGACTCCCCCAGCTCGGCAGCCCTTTCTCCCCGGCCTCCCGGCCATGGCCCCGGGAATGTGTGCGCCGTGTCACCGTGAATGTGCTGGGAGCAGAGCTAGATGGCATCATTTGGAGAAACATTGCGTTAATAACCAGAGTTCAAGGGCAGAGGATCTAAACGGAGCAAATTGCAAGTCTGCACAGATATATGGCTTTGGCTAAAAGGGACACGGGCTGCTTCTTTATTTACTGGGTACCCGGGCGCTTTGCGGGAGGGGCCGGGACGCACCAAGGCGGTTTGAAAGGAGCTCATCACACAGCCGAGGGGAACAGCACATGTTTCAGCCCAGAGAGGAAGCTGGTGCAAGGATCAGCGACTCAGAGTCTCCTAACCTCCTAACGAGAGAGAGAGAGAGAGAGAGAGAGAGAAGGATTTTCTAGGAAGTCCTTGAGTTTTCGGGGTGTTTCACACATGATGATATTATTTTATGCACCAAGAGGAAGGGGGAGCTAAATCTACAAACCTCTGGTCGATAGATCAGCTCAAACTGCAACTTAGCCCGATGCTGTCGGCAATTTCTTGCTACAAGTGTTTGAACCCAGAGTGACCGCCTCGTGCAAAATTAACACGGTGAGAGGTGCATTTGTAAAAACGGCTAAATCCGGCTATGATGACACCAGGCTACTTCAATGATTAAGGAAAAGGGGAAGCGACAAGAGAGGAGAAAGTAAACCAAGTTTAAAAATGAAAGAAAAGGGACACCTTCCTTAAAAATCAAAGGAAATGAAAATCAAAGAAACAATTCCCACCTACTACATTGCCAAATAGGTTTTTTTCTGTCGGCATTCTCAACAACACTCGGAATACTGTAAAACATGTAATCCCATGTTTTCTTATTGGTAGGATGAAGGCTATGATTTTCTCTGTAAAGCAGCTTGGAAACTACTATAAAAATATCAAAAGTTCATAAAGCACAACTGTGTATTCCATTAAAAAATTTTTTGAAAATCAATAATTTAATACATGGGACTTTTGCCTTACGATGTCTCTTCCTGTATCATTTACTTCACTAAAATCTAAGTATCCAACCAATGGGGAAATGTTAAAGCAAATTATATATACACTCAATGAAAATTATGCATTTATTAAAATGGATTCCTACGGATTCCTATCCTCTACTGATATTAAAAAGTTATTTTGACATACGACATGGGAAAAAAAACACACACCACAGGATTCAAAGGTACGTTTATAAGTATTTAAGCATGCATGAAAGCAATTCTAGAGCGAAATATGCATGCATTTAATTGATGGGTGTATTTTCTTAAATCATTGTTACCCTGCTGGATTATTAAGTTTCTTTCATTTACTTTTACATTTTCCTACACTTATTGCTATGCTGCTACAATACGGTGTTTAAAAGAGAAAGGCATCCGGCCACCTCCTTCCTCCCCTCACTCGCTCCCCGTTCACCGGCAAGGACATAAAATACACCTGCAGGACATGCCTCAGCCTCACCTCTTGCTATTTTAAACCCCCTTTCGTTTTCTGAGGGACCGTAGCGGCCAGGACAGCAGGGCACCCCCTTCCACAGCACAATCAGGAAGAACAGCAGTTCTTTTCCCACATGAGGCAAAACACCCCGCTATTTTCTCCAAACTATTTTGCTCGCAGAGGCCAATGAATCAGCGTCCAGGCGGGACTGACGGATTCCCTGACGGGAAATTCATGACCCTGAGCTGGGCTCTGCGGCTTGTGCAGGAAGCGGCACAGGCAGGCAATGGTGTCCTTCAGTTGCCAACGCAGAGCCCGGATGATACACTAGCCCTCAGCCAGCCCGGGCCATCGCGGCTCACGGCATAATTTTTCCTTTTTTATCTGTCCGTCCGCTTCCATGCCTCCTCTCAGCCTCCTGAGTTCTAAAAAGGACACTTCTTTAAAGCCCCTCGCCTAAAAGCAGGCACTGTGAGTTTGTTGCAAGAATAAACTTTAAAATTGCTCATGCGTTTCAAGCACGGACAAGGTCGATACCTTATGGGAAGGTTACACAGTCACACGTGCAGAACAGATATTTAGAACACATCTATCTATGTTATTCTCTTGGAAAAAAACAACAACAAAACTTTTACAGCATTTCATATGAATCCTCTTGTATTTATGTCCCACATACCATCTAAATACAGGGTATTGCCACCCTCGCCCCATTTTAACAAAAAACAAACACTTGTTTTCAATGATACCATTGCCTGTTCGGGTCTGATGGACAATATTCACATCCATGACCAACATGAACTGTTTGTGATTTGGGCCGGGAAGGCTCGGGAAGGCTGTACTGATGCTGAAATGAGTCACCAAACACCAGCCCCTTGGACGATGCGGGGCCCTGCGCCCTCCACTTCCCCATGGTGCCTTCTCCTTTCTCCCAAGGCGATATCCTAGAAACCGCATCTTCAAAACCTGAACACCCCAAGCAGGTCCTTTTGTGCGGGCGCCTGGCTCAGTGCGGGGCGGTGAGGAGCTCGCTCCCATTCCAATGCGCTGGGCTCCCGCTGCTCTGACCACAGCCCGCGTTATTGTTTTTTTGTTTCCCCATTTTGGCTATCTTTTTGGGCTTGTGACCACCCCGGCAGGTGGGGCCGCACCTCTGGGGCAGTCCAGCCCCTTCCCTCCCCCTCCGCTCTCCTCCTCCCTCCTCGCCGAGCCTGCATGGCCGGAGGTGCCCTTGCAAACCCCTGCGCTCCCCAAGGCTAGCACCAGACAGGTATGCGGGTACCCCAGGCGCCCCAGGCAGTGCGCACGCTGAGCCTGCAGCCGCTGGTGGCCAGGGGGGCGCAGGAGCTTGGGAGGGGAGGGCACTGTCTCCACATTGCACATGCCTGCTGCTGCCGATTGGCCTGCCACGTGTGTGTGTGTGTGTGTTTGTGTGTGTGTGGCGTCTTGTCTCCAAAAAGTGAAAGAATGACGCGGGTGCTTACCTTGGGCAGGGAAGCGGAGGGAGGACACGTGTTAGTGACGGGAATTCCTTTGCCTCTGGCTCCAAGGCTCTGGCAGGGCGCAGCCAGGGTGGAGTTTGCAGACCACCTTGGGAGAATTCGGCCTGGCCCAGGCAGGCATCCTGGCAGCATCCCCCGACCTAAGGGGACAG
>NW_006296417.1:5088239-5089501 GCF_000327345.1 Myotis davidii | reverse complement strand
GCCCTGGGACAGCGACCTGACAGCACACATTCAAAACAGGCTGAGCCCTCAAGAGTCCCTCAAGAAACCTCTACACCAGCGGTCCTCAAACTTTGTAAACAGGGGGCCAGTTCACTGTCCCTCAGACTGTTGGAGGGCCGGACTATAGTTTAAAAAGAAAACTATGAACAAAGTTCTATGCACACTGCACATATCTTATTTTGAAGTAAAAAAACAAAACGGGAACAAATGCAATATTTGTATTTGCATGTGGCCCGCGGGCTGTAATTTGAGGGTCCCTGGTCTTAGGCGACCCAAAGGGGCCGCGACCCATGGGTTGCGAACCGCTGCTCTATAGGATGCCAAAACGGGCCCCAAATAGAAACATAACCTAGATCTCAAGGGCCTTAAAGCACATTGTAACAATTAAAAAAAAAATAGCCGAATCTCAAACCACAGGGAAGCCTTCATTTCCCAGAGAGCCAAGCGCCCCTGGCCTGGAGGTGGTGTGCTGCCCTGGCCACTCTGTGGGGGCCGCTGTAAGTCCTGCTAACAGGTATGCGTTTTATAACTGGGTCCCACCACTCCCAAACACCGGCTTTCACGTGTCATTTTTAGGAAGCAGAATGGCCTCCCTTCCATTTATAAGTCCAAGAATGTGTCTAAGTAGATGTCAGTCTGTCCAGGCAAGGCCTTGGGAAAAAACAAACCAAACAGCAAACAGACAGACAGACAAACACACAAAAAAACAGACAGCCTTGCCGGTGGCTCCAAGCCTTCAAGGTTTCTCAGAAAAGCATATTTCTCATAAAAAAAAAAAAATCCAGCAGCCAGCATCAAGCCCCAACCTTCTCCCTCTGTCTTGCTTCCGAATCATAAATCACGGAGCGGGGAGAGCATGACTCCAGCTTTCCTGCCTCTAACAGCGGCCGCTGATAATGCCAGAAAGGAAGGGAAGCAAACATGTGAGCCCCGTGGCCACAGGGGGAGGGGCGGCCTTGGGAAGCAGCAGGTCCCTATCGGATAGAGACCTCCATGGCTGAGGTCTCTCCCCTAAGATAGGGGTTCTCAAGCCTGGCTTCACAGGAGACTCCCCTGGTTCTGTCTTTGTTCATGTTGATTTACAGAAAGGACTGGCGGCTAAGCAACATTCTCTCTCTTGGGTCAGGGTGCGGTAGGGACATTAGGACTTGTTCCAGCCACTGGCCAGCACAGTCCTCTAGCTCGCATGTCAGTTATGTGTTTCCTGGGATACAATGGTCATCCCTCCCTCACTCTTCACC
>NW_006296417.1:5084185-5088152 GCF_000327345.1 Myotis davidii | reverse complement strand
TCTCTCTCTCTCTCTCTCTCTCTCTCTCTCTCTCTCTCTCTCTCTCTCTCTCTCTCTTGGATTCATAACTCACTCTCATTGGCATTCTGGTCTATTTATCCCAGGTGCTAAAAATTTATCACCTACCCCTTTCTGAATACCTTTCCAGCAGTTTTTATCTCTTGCTATTGATGCGGTGACGTTTTCATTGTTATTTAAAAGACAGGGGAGCCCAAGCCACAGCCGAAGGGGCAACTTCCCCAAGTTCTGAGAAAAATATTATTGATTTCAAAAGTCCTCAGCAAGCCCATTCTTTGCGCTCCATCCTCCCTGACCAAGCCAGTCTTTTATTTTATTTTATTTTATTTCAAATATATTTTTATTGATTTGCCCAGTCTATACAGTGAGTATATAGACCAATGAGCAAAGAGGTTTGGATCCTGGTCAGGGCACATGCCTGTGTTGCAGGCTCGATCCCCAGTGTGGGGCGTGCAGGAGGCAGCCGATCCATGATTCTCTCTCATCATTGATGTTTCTCTCTCTCTCCCCCTCTTCCTTCCTCTCTGAAATCAATAAAAATATATTTAAAAAATAAAATAAAAGAAAAGAAAAGAAAAGAAAAGACTGGCTCAGTCAGGGAAGATGGAGAGCAAGGAATGGGCTAGCTGAGGACTTTTGAAATCTACAATATTGTTCCCAGAACTTGGGGCCGTTGCTCCTCCAGCTGTGGTTTGGGCTCCCTGCGCGGGGCCTAGCTGAGCTTCAACAGTTCGCCCACCGCAGTCTGGCCACATGTTCTGTGTGAGCAGAGCATTCTCCCTGCTCACCTAAGCGGAACCGGAGTTTCTCTTTCCTGGCATTTTCTCGCCACCATGCTGGGTGGTGTTGTACACTTTCCCCGGCGAGATAGAGGATCTGTTCTCTGATTAGACACCCTGCCCTTTTACGGGTGCTGATCGTGGATCTCCATCTGGGCTGGAGAGAACGCACTGGACTCGGGGAAGTTCCTGGGCTGCCGGCACCATCGGAAAATCCAATTTGTGCGGCCACGCAGCCACGGCAGCGGGAACCCTCTTCCGTGAGGATTTCTCTCGTGATCATTTCACTTGGATTAAGCCAGCGGTGGCCTCCACTCTCCCGCTGTAGCTTTTAGTTACAGTAATCAATTTTTTTTTTCAGCATAACTGGCTGGGATGGTTGGCTTGGATTATTGAGCTTTCGTGGGCTGGCCACAGTGTGTTCCCCATGTAGGGTCTTTTCCATACCTCGCAGACAGATGGGGGATAACGCCACATATGAATACTTCCGCCTTGGTTTATGTGTGTTTGACCACAGTTCCAGCACCATTATTTTTGCCCAGTAAAAGCTATTAGAGACCTATTGGGTAGGTTTTTGACGATCAATAGCTCCTGCGATATTTGTGTAGCAGCCCCGGAATAATCAATGGGAGGTCATATAAAGTAAATTACCACCCTCCTAGAATGATGCGTTTTTTCTTCTTCTTCTTCTTCTCGATGAGAATTAGGTTTTATTATTTCATCAGGAGCCTCTCCCCCACGCACGCTCTGTCTGTTTGCGAAAGAGAAGAGGGATGAAAAGTAGGAGGCGTGTTTTCGGGCCTCGCGTGCGTAGCCGTGACTTGGATTTATGTTATCAGGTTATTGAATTAGTGGACTCACCCTGGAATTTCCTTCAAAACCCCTTTCTTACGGACTCCGCGACACAGTTAATAACAGTCGGGAGCAAACGGATGTCGTTGGCTGCATCACTTTGTGAAAGTCAATCTTTGCAGCTGTCTCTTTAAAGCGAATTTAGAGTTGGTTCAATGTGTTATATGGACAGTGTGACCGAGCGAGCGTCTCTCTTCCAACCCTTTCGGAGAGTGACTGGCGAGCTAAGCAGGAGGTGGAGTCAGGGATGCTGGATACGAATGCACCAGCCAGCGGTGGCTCAAGGTGAACCAGGGGCTCCGCACCTGCCCTCCAGGGGCCTCTCCCTCACTCAAGATGCCTAACCCGGATTCCAGGCTTGCACACGAGCCGGCGCGATGGCGGTGCCTCCATAAAAGATTGCAATTTGCCGACCGGAGGCAGGCAGTCCCCCAACTGTCTTAAAGAGACCCATTTCCAGAGTCTCGCCTTTCTTTTCGTGGGTGCAATCAGTTGTGCACTGAAAACTGGAGCCACAGTTGGATAACTGCAGGCACAACAGGCCACCGGAGACCTCTTTGCTCCAAATTTGGTACCTGCAACTAATTGCACTTACAGCAAATGGGAGTGTGGCAGGAGCTTTTTTTAAAAATTTGGGCCAGTAAATTCTCCATGGAGGGAGTAGGCAAGGAGCGAGGCAATCACTCACTTTCTTAAAGACAAAGGCAAATAGAGAAATCCTTCACTTCCCACACGCCACGGGGTCCGGGGAGCCTGGTCTGGGAGCCAAGTAGCAGGGACCACAAGTCCCCTGATCCTCTGGGGCAGCGGTGGGAATCGGCGACATCTCTCCAACGTGCGAGGATCCATCTGTTGGAAAATACAGTAGAAAAAGACGTTTGTGAGTTTGCAGCTGTACCTCATGGCCACCTAATGAAGTATTTTTGAATGAATAGCAAAAGGCATTGTACTTCCTTTAAAGAAATGGTTATTATTGCTGCTACTTGTCATTGGCTTTGGGGACAAGAACTGCAGATGTAGAGATGGAAGTGGCCCTGGATTTTAATCAAATGGTAAATCGGGAGGCATTTTAAATGTATGTATAATTTATATGTATATATAGATACATATAGAAATATATTTATACACATTATGTGCGTGTCTTCATAAACACACACACGTATATACACATACGTATTTCCTTTACTTTTTATGGTAAAATATATTTTATTGATTTCAGAGAGGAAGGGAGAGGGAAACATCAATGATGAGAGAGAACCATAGATTGGCTGCCTGCTGCAGACCCCACAGTGGGAATCAAGCTGCAACACGGGCATGTGCTATGACCGGGAATTGGCAAATTGAACCGTGACCTCCTGGCTCATAAGTTGAGACTCAATCACTGAGCCATGCCGGCTGAGCTCACTTACTTTTTTATGGGCTTAAGAAAAGGGCAATCTGTGGCTTGGGTCGGCCCCACATTGAAGTGGCTGCACCTCAGTCTGGAGGGTGTGGAGCTATGTCACAGAACCATGTCCTACCCTTTTCTCTGACAGTGTGGTGACAAACCAGCTGAGCTTGAAACCAAAACTTCATTGTGAAAGTTTGCAAATGACCATCAAGTGAGCACATAGTCTGGAAATTCAAAATCAAAATAACATTGAAAATCCAAGTTCTTACAGAAATAGTTTGGAACATAATCATAACCCATCGACAGAATCCATAACTAAACAAAACAGGAAGAGACTTTGGCCGTCCTTGCAGTTCCCAGGAATGAATGAGGGGTGGCGCAGGGGTAGTTAAAAAGTAAAGATGTGCCTGATCACAATGGCTCAGTGGTTGAGCACTGACCTATGAACCAGGAGGTCACAGTTATATTTCTGGTCAGGACACATGCCCAGATTGTAGGCTTGGTCCCTAATGTGGGGCATGCAGGGGGCAGCCAATCCATAATTCTCTCTCATCATTGATGTTTCTATCTCTCTTCCCTCTCCTTTCCTCTCTGAAATCAATGTATCTATACTAATAAAAGGGAAATATGCAAATGAGACCAGACATCTTCTGGATGACCTTCCAGACAAAGCCATGGTGGTAGGGCCAAGGCAGAGGTGGTTAGGGCGATCAGGCCGGTGGGAGGGAGCAGTTAGGGGGAATCAGGCCATCAGGGGAGAGCAGTTAGTGGGATCAGGCCAGCAGACAGGTGAGCAGTTAGGAGCCAGTGGTCCTGGATTGCGAGAGGGAGTCCAACTGCTGGTTTAGGCCCGGTCCCCCAAGTGGTCCTGGATTGGAGACGGTGCAGGCCAGGCTGAGGGACACCCCCTCCACCATGAAATAATTTT
>NW_006296417.1:5081108-5083969 GCF_000327345.1 Myotis davidii | reverse complement strand
CTGCAGGTGCTCTGCTTCTGGAAGGCAGCCAGGCAGCGGGGAAGAAACAAGCAGAAAGCATGTCCATGGCGTTGGCTGGAACGGCTCTCTCTGCAGGATTAGGGGGGCTTATGGCGCACGATCCAGCACACAGTGAGCTTGGCAGGACCCGCGGAACGGAAGGGAGGGCCAGGCCGCTTCCGCCTCGCCTCTTGCGTCTCCCTTTCCAGGGGATTGTCTCACTCAGGGCTGCCCAGTGCCATCCTCATTGCCCCGTCTCCTGGGAATGAAACTCCTAAACGCCTTCCCCCGTCCTGACAGTGAGCCCTGGCGAGAACCCAGGGTGTTGAGGATTCCGCAGTCCTCCCTGGTGTGTGCTCCCGGCACAGGGATGCGCCCCGATGATGGTTTAGATGCATCCAGAGCCGGAGAGGCTACAGCCAGCACCATGCCCCCGAGCCTGGCCCATGCTTGTCCCTGGGTCCGTGTTCTGGTTTAGTTCCTCTAAAAGCCCCCGCACGTGGGCACCCCATTTTAGACAGTGAGGCCGAGGCTCAACAATACCAAGTGGACCCATGAGGCCCACAGGGAGGTGACTGAGCTGAGGGTCTGATTCTGGCAGGTCCAGATCCCAACAGACTGCTTTTGCTGTTTTGTTTTCTTATTGTTACTTTTAATCCTCACCCGAGGAGATTTTCCCGTTGATTTTTAGGGAGAGTGGAAGAGAGAGGGAGAGACAGAGAGAAACATCGATGTGAGAGAGACACATTGATTGGCTGCCTTCTGCATGCACCCCCACCAGGGCCCAGCCAGGGAGGAGCCTGAAACCGAGGTACGTGCCCTTGACGGGAATTGAACCCAGAACCCTTTGGTCTGAAGTCTGAAGCTCTATCCGCTGAGCCAAAACAGCTAGGGCTCTTTATTTTTTTAAATATATTTTCTATTGATGTCAAGAGAGGAAGGGAGAGGGAGACAGAGACTGAAACATCACTGATGGTTGAAACAATCATTGATCAACTGCTCCTGCACGCCCCCTACTGGGGATCAAGCCTGCAACCTGGGCATGTGCCCTGACCGGGAATCGAACTGTGACCATAAGTGGACGCTCAACCACTGGAGCCACACAGACCTGGCAGGGCTTTGGCTTAAAATGTCATCTGAACAGTCGTCGTCACGCCCATGAAGTCATGGGAAAAGATGAAAATTAACACTCCCATTGACAGACCAGCTTTAGTGAAATTGAGAACAATTTCCACAAACTGGCCGGTGAGCCAAGAAAGGAGAAATCCATCTCTCACCCTGCAATGCCATCAGAGTGCAAGTTGAAAGGCCCTTTCGTTGCCCTCCCCCTGCGCCCCCGCCCGACTCCCCAAGTCCGCCCCTCCCCTGAGAATCCCCCTTTGGGCGCCTTAGCAACATGATATGTGGCTAGAGATTTTTTCGGAGGCTAGAGATTTTTTCCCAGAATTCAGGGACCCCTTCTCTTTCCTGCAGATTAATCCTTAACTCCTCCAGACTGACAAGGATGCTTCATCTCTCAGAAAAAGATAATGAGACACCAAGTATTGAGTACGGAGGATGGGAGAGCTGTGGGGAAGGGCCTTAGATGCATTTATTTACTTATTTATGTATTATTTTTTAATTCTCACCCGAGGGTATTTTTCCATTTTAGAGAGAGCAGAAGAGAGAGGGAAAGACAGACAGAAATATCAATGTGAGAGAAACACACCGACGGGTTGGCTCCTGTACGTGCCCTGACTAGGACCCGGGCTAGGGAGGAGCCTGCAAGCAAGGTACATGCCCTTGATCGGAATGGAACCCGGGACCCTTCTGTCTGCAGGCTGATGCTCTATCCACTGAGCCACACCGGCCAGGGCAGCCTTAGGCCCTTTCTTGTGGGAGATGAGCGCCTACATGAAGAGCCTTCAGAGGAGTGGCTTATCCTACATAGATCTTCTGTATCGTACGCCAGGCCACAGGCCTTGGATAAGATCCGCGTTTTGCCCGGCGGAGTCACTGGCACGAAATACCGGGAATCGGGGCAGGGCCACCGGCATTAAACTGATCCCGGCAAAAGCGCTCAGGAGAGGCTTTCAGCGGGTGCCCAAGTGGCCCCTGAGTGGGGCTCCAAGTGCCCACTTCACAGCGGCTCCAGAGGGCACCGAGGAAGAGGAAGAAATGACAGCCGCAGCAACTTGGAGGCCCCAGAACATTCTCCTGCCAGGGCCACGCGTGGCGTGTGCCCGGCTGCCAGAACCCGAGAGAAAAAATATCTAAGGAGCAGGTGCACAGATCAGTGCATCGCAGGAGAGCTGCGTCTCTCCTCCGCTCTCACCACAGGACAAAAGCCAGGCCAAGACACAGGGCCGGTGCGGGGCCGTTCTCATTGGTTTTTCCTCGTCAAGTCACTGCTTTCTCTTCTCTCTCTGCTCACATCAGCCTGCTTCTGCAGAGAGGAAGGGTATGAATTAATAACCGGAATAATCCTCCCCTGTGTCTCCAAGCACACACGTGTTCACACAGACCCCTGTGGTCCTGGGGGTGCACAGAGCGGGCGCCTGTGTGTGTGTTCACTCGCTTTTCCAAAAAGGGGTGATGTTCCCTGCACCGTGACTCAGCGATTCTTCATGGAGTTTCGGCTGAGTCATCTGATATGACTCCCTTTTTTCTCTTTGGAGCGGTTGTGTTATACTATTACGTGATCATGGCATGGTTGTGCTGAGCTCAAATTTTTTTTTCTTTGCCATGATGAAGACTGTCATAGCAGACATCCTACATGCAGAGAGAGAGGGGCAAAAGTAGGTTTACGGCTGTGAGCATATAAAACAGTTTATTCTTGTATTATTCTTGTATTAGTTTCCGTAGGAACACTGTAAACCTAC
>NW_006296417.1:5075382-5080951 GCF_000327345.1 Myotis davidii | reverse complement strand
GCAACCTGGGCATGTGAGCCTGGGACCCTTCAGTCTGCAGGCCAATGCTCTATCCACTGAGCCACACCGGCCAGGGCCAGAAACATTCTACATTCTTTTTGCCATGTACATCGCCCCCTCCCCCCCTTTTTTTTGAAGTTTGGAAAATGTAAGTCAGAGACATGAAATCTGTTGGTCGGCCAAGTGTGTTATGAATCGAGGCAATGCTGTGAAGGATCTGAGCCAAGGGGATATTTTGGTTTTGAACAAGTCACACAATTCAGGCCAAAATGGCTTCCAGATTTGGACTTCCAAAGAAAACAGAGACAGTTCCCCATATCACTCAGCTGACAGATAGGGTGATTCCCACTTCGAGGAGGAAATAAAATTTCTAGGAAAAATCAAGATCAGCCAGCCAGCACATTTTACCTCTGGCGGGCAAGGGAGGAAGAAAGACAAAATAGACCCCTAGCCGGTGTGGTTCAGTGGATAGAGCGTCGGCCTGCGGACTGAAGGGTCCCAGGTTCGACTCCGGTCCAGGACACAGGCCTGGGTTGCGGGCTCAATCCCCAGTAGGAGGCATTCAGGAGGCAGCTGATCGATGATTCTCATCATTGATGTTTCTATCTATCCCTCTCCCTGAAAGATGAGAAACATCGATCAGCTGCCTCCTGCACACCCCCTACTGGGGATGTGCCCGCAACCAAGGTACATGCCCTTGACCAGAATCGAACCTGGGACCCTTCAGTCTGCAGGCCGATGCTCTATCTACTGAGCTACACCGGTTTCGACAATAAAAATATATTTTTTTAAAAAAAGAAAGACAAAATAGAGATCATGACAACATTGTAATCTGTAAGTCATCAGAAAACCTTTCTATATGTCTTATCCTTTCTATTCCAGCTGCATCACTGCTCTAGAGGCACGGCAGCCTGCACGACCAAAAAAAAAAGAAAGAAAGAAAAAAAAACAGAACCAGAATAGAACCGGGACCACTGTAATGGCAAAGTGGTCGTAAACCCGTGTGTTGGAATTTCATCAATATGACATCATCCCGGTTTAGCCATGGGGGAGAGAGAGAGAGGGCGCCCGCCCTCCCCGTCCCCTCCATCTCTCCCTCGCGCTCACCCCCTTTCCTCTTCAGGAGATGATGAAGCTGCCCGGGCCGCCCAGACAGATCATAAAAACCTGTATCCCCGGAGCTGCATCCAGCCCATTGAGCTGCACAAACAGCAGTGAGGAAAGCAAAGCTCGCAGGGGACGTGTGCACACAGCATCTGTTATGATCACATAACCACGAGACAGCTGTTTGATTCCAACTGTTCACACACGATCATTTGTGTGTTTGAAGAGCAGTTCCATTTGGAGTTCCCTCCCCGCGCCACCACCCCCTCCCCCCTTTATTTATTTATTTTCGAGCTTTTTTTTTCTTTCCCAAGAGGGAGGCTCTGTGGCCTGGAGGATGGAATGGGGAACCTTCTGGCTCTTTCCACGCCCGCCCCTTCGGCTTCCCAGCAGGAGAGCGGTGATTGTGGTGTTTAAAACTACAAATGCTCCGAGGGGAGAGAGCAGGGCTGTGTGGTCTCCTCGCGGAGCAGGGGCACGGCCCTGCCTCGCAGCCTCTGGGACCTGCTTTCTTGCTCCCCAGAATGTTCACCTCAAAAGCACGATTCGGGTCGGAGGGTGGGGACGGGCCGCCCTCACATGAAACGCGCCTGGTGGTCTCAGCCAGATTCGGGGCAGAACTGGGGAGCGTTCCCGGCGCCGCCCAGGATTGGACCCGATCCCTGGCCAGTGTGGTTCCCAAACCCAAGAAAACCGAGTCATCAGGCTCCCGACTGCTCTGCGAGGGTCAAGGGAGGAGGTCAGCCGTTTGGGTGGCCTGTTGCACCCACGGTGGGGGCCTGAGCAGGATGCCTTGGATGGCCGATATGGTGCATTTTATTTTATTTATTTATTTTATTTTATTTTTTAAATATATTTTATTGATTTTTCACAGAGAGGAAGGGAGAGGGATAGAGAGTTAGAAACATCAGTGAGAGAGAAACATCGATCAGCTGCCTCCTGCATACCCCCGACTGGGGATGTGCCCGCAACCAAGGTACATGCCCTTGGCCGGAATCGAACCCAGGACCTTTGAGTCTGCAGGCCGACGCTCTATCCACTGAGCCAAACCAGTCAGGGCTATTTATTTATTTTAAATATATGTTATTGATTTTTTTGCAGAGAGGAAGGGAGAGGGATAGAAGAGTTAGAAGCATGGAGGTCCAACTAAAGTTGCACCTTTAGTTGGACCTTCCTTATCACACAGACAAAAGTCTGCATCCCACTGTGGTGGGCGAGGGCAGCCACTGAGGTCCCTGCAGAGGATGAGCCACCCATCTTACTGTTGAACTTCCCCGACAAGGGACACAGTCAGCCACGTTTTAATGGGAGAAACTCCTTTATCAATTGATTCATTTCCACGTTTTGTTTGTGCAGCGAGGCGGGATATCCTGCAAGGTGGCGCAAAGGGAGGGAAGTGGACAGCTACCGGCGTCTGACCTGCCCTGATGGCAATGATTATCGTGATTTCTACTCCTGAGATGATTTCCTATTTTTCTACTGATTTTCATATGTGATACCTATTCTTGGTGAGATGTTTTTTTCTTTCCCTTCCCATGCTACCTAGTTAAACAATTATCCTTGGTTAGGTTGTGGGAGAGTGTTTCTTTGCTACATAAACAAGTCATGCCATTTAAGAGTTGTGACTTCTCCTAAAGCCGTGGTTCTCAACCTTGGCTGCACGTTAGAATCGCCTGGGGAATCTTTTTAAAATCCTGATTTCTGGGCCTCATCCTCGGGAAATTCTGTTTCTTTGTTCCTCATGTTGTGGCCCCCACCCCATCACAAAGAAACAGAAATTCCGGAGGATGAGGCCCAGAAATCAGGAGTTTAAAAAGATTCCCAGGTGATTCTCATGTGCAACGAAGGTTGAGAACCACTGTCCTAAAGCTACATAATAAAATTATAGCCCTAGCCCCGTGGTCAGCAAACTGCGGCTCGCGAGCCACATGCGGCTCTTTGGCCCCTTGAGTGTGGCCACGAAGTTTCAATTGCACTGTACGTGCGTGCCCGCACGTGGCATTTTGTGGAAGAGCCACACTCAAGGGGCCGCAGTTTGCCAACCACTGCCCTAGCCGGTATGGCATAGTCAGCAGTGGGAACTCACGGACCACCAGTGGTCTGTGGACCACCGGTTGGTGACCACTGGAGTGGATAGAGCATGGATAGAAGGGTCCCAGGTTCAATACCTGGTCAGGGCACACGCCCGGGTTGCAAGCTCGATCCCCAGTAGGTGGCGTGCAGGAGGCAGCCAATCCATGATTCTCTCTCATCATTGATGTTTCTCTCTTCCCCTCTCCCTTCCTCTCTGAAATCAATAAAAATATATTTTAAAAAAAAAGTAAAACTAAAATTATCAGGTACCCTAAGTTACTGAGTACAATCACAAGTTTAATAATTGGTTTGTTTCACTGAAGGATGGAAACACTTAGGGAAATAGTTTGGGTTGATTTAAGGAGAAGAGGAGCCACCCACGTGGAGAGAGGAATTCCGAGGTCTGAGTCAGCAGGCAGAAGCTCTAAGTATCTCTTAGGTGCTCATTAGTCGGCTGAGGCCAGGAAGTACACCCCCCGCTGTTTTGTGATCACCCGCAGTTACCGCTGTGACAGCGACAGGAGTGAGAGGGAGAGGATCTGAGGGAAGCTGGACTCCCAGTGGACACTGACTACTTCGCATTCCACGCTCCCCTCCCCAGGACACACACTCCCCCCGAGAAGAGCCAGAGGAGTCTTTGCTGTTGTCGCTAATCCTCACCCGAGGATATTTTTCTGTTGATTTTTAGAGAAAGTGGAAGAGATGGGGAGAGACAGAGAGAGAGAGAAACATCGATGTGAGAGAGACACATCGATTGGCTGCCTCCCGCATGGGCCCCGACCAGGGCTGGGGATCGAGCGCAGCCCGGGAATAAAAATATATTTAAAAAATAACAATGAGCTCTACCGGAGAACGTATTCAACGTCTTTTAATATAAGACACAGAGGGTAGAATTAGAAGCACCCAAACCTTTTAAAGGGCTTGCATCTCAGTTAAGTTTGGAAAAGTGTTTGCCATCTGCTCTAAATTGTCGGACTTCTGCTTCTCTTTATCCCTTCCTCACACCACCGCTTGCCTCCCACCCAACAATACGCACTGACCATGGAGACAAACGGAAAGTGTCCAAGACTGGCTCATGCCCTTGACCTTGTACATCTGACCGGGGAGCGGTCAGCACAATATGCAGGGCAGACTCCATTTTCCTCCTGAGAAATATTCCAGGGAACGTGTGATGCCTTGAGATACGTCTTTGCAATTTGTTCAATGGATTGGTTGCTTTTTAATTTTTTTTTAAAAAAACGAATGGATAGAATTGATTGGTAACCTGTTATTTGGGCACACGGACAAAAGGAAGATTCTTTTACTTGAGCTGGTGAATGGCTTTTCGTTGAGCAAAAAAATATGTTGGGAAACACCATCTGAGGAAGCATAACTGATCAGCTGCCTCCTGCACGCCCCCGACCGGGGATGGAGTCCGCAACCAGGCCTGAGTCCTTGACTGGAATTGAACTGGGGACCCTTCAGTCCGCAGGCCGACGCTCTATCCACTGAACCAAACCGGTCAGGGCTAGAGTTTTATTTCTTCTTTTCTGTTTAACCCTGTTTCCTATTGGCTATACTGTGTCTGTGGTTGGCAGAATCATGGCCTCCCAAAGACATCCATATCCTAATCCCCAGGACATGGGAGCATGGGAAGTCCCATGGCAAAGGGGAAGCAAAGCTGCAGATGCAGTAACTGCTGTGCATCAGCTAAAAAAAACGAATGGATAGAATTGATTGGTAACCTGTTATTTGGGCACACGGACAAAAGGAAGATTCTTTTACTTTGAGCTGGTGATGGCTTTTCGTTGAGCAAAAAAATATGTTGGGAAACACCATCTGAGGAAGCATTGTATACAGCCAGAAAAGGAAACTTACACCCCCTGATTCCTGATCCCTCGTTCCCTCAAACAACTGAAGGGGCATCTTAAAAAGCTAAACTGACAGAAACAAGAGGAGTCTGCCAGCGTCTCTCCCTGCTCTGCGCAGCAGGACTGGGAACAGGGCGGGGCCCGCCAGGCACCAGGAAACCCTGAAGATTCTTTCTCATCATTGATGTTTCTCTCTCTCTCCCTCTCCCTTCCTCTCTGAAATCAGTAAAAATATATTTAAAAAATAATAATGAGCTCTACCGGAGAACGTATTCAACGTCTTTTAATATAAGACACAGAGGGTAAAATTAGAAGCACCCCAACCTTTTAAAGGGCTTGTACCTCCGTTAAGTTTGGAAAAGTGTTTGCCATCTCCTCTAAACTGTCCGACTGCAGCTTCTCTTGATCCCTTCCTCACACCACCGCTTGCCTCCCACCCAACAATACGCACTGACTATGGAGACAAACGGGAAGTGTCCAAGACTGGCTCATGCCCTTGACCTTGTACATCTGACCGGGGAGCGGGCAGCAGAAGATGCAGG
>NW_006296417.1:5073518-5075300 GCF_000327345.1 Myotis davidii | reverse complement strand
TTTTTAATGTTTTTTTAAAAAAACGAATGGATAGAATTGATTGGTAACCTGTTATTTGGGCACACGGACAAAAGGAAGATTCTTTTACTTTGAGCTGGTGATGGCTTTTCGTTGAGCAAAAAAATATGTTGGGAAACACCATCTGAGGAAGCATTGTATACAGCCAGAAAAGGACACTTACACCGCCCAAGTTCTGATCCCTCATTCCCTCAAACAACTGAAGTGGTAAACTGAGGCAATTACCCAAACACCTTTCCTTCATTATAGGGATTGTCTAGGAAAGCAGGTTTGGGGCCTACATTTTTTGCAATAATTATCTTAATTTGCACTATGATTTCACGGGAAGACATAGCCTTAGCATCATTGGTCACTTACAATTTTGCATGTGAACTCTGGAGCTAAATGCATTTGGAAACAGAAAAATGCAACAGGACTGCTAACTTTCTCTTATTTGGTCTTACGTCCTTTTTAAAAAACTTTTTTTCCCCTTCGAATGTCCTGTAATGAGCATGCATTGCATTTACAATCTGAAACAAATGAGCATATCAAAGTTGGATCCCAATAAAATACCTTGAGTTAATTTGCAGAGTTCCTCAATGTGTGGTCCAGGATGAGAGATGGTTGCAGCCACCATCGGAAAATTCAATTTGTCACAGAGCCCGTCTGGCAAGATGTGGTCCCGGCCACTTCCTCGCTTTCCAAACCACACTGAACAGTGGAAGTCTCACTAGTTCCAAACAATCCGAGATCATACTCAAAGTAGGGTTGATTTCTATGAACCAGGTGTCCACTTAAAGCGAGCTGACCCGCCTGGCCGGTGTGGCTCAGTGGTTGAGCATCAACCTATGAACTGGGAAGTCATGGTTCCATTCCCGGTCGGGGCACAAGTCCGGGTTGCAGGCTGGATCCCCAGTTGAGGGTGTGCGGGAGGCAGCTGATCAATGATTCTCATCATTGATGTTTCTCTCTCTCCCTCCCTCTCTGCAATCAATAAAATCATATTTGAAAAAAAAAAGAGAGAGAGAAAAGGAACCGCAATGATTCTCATCATGATGTTTCTCTCTCTCCCTCCTTCTCTGCAATCAATAAAAGCATATTTGAAAAAAAAAAGAGAGAGAGAGAGAAAAGGAACTAATAAACCATGGCCTTCAGGGCTTTGCAAAAAGCACCCATCCTTCCCCAGTCATACCCAATAGCACCTCTGGTACCTGCTCCCCGCTTTGGCGACTCACATCAGCCAGAACACCCGCCTTCATCTTGGCAAAGACACAGGCCTGCCTGCCCCGCCCGTGTGGTCTTTCCACACGTCACATCCCTGTGCGGCTGGACGTGTCCCTATCAGGCAGGGCCCTGACAATAAAGATTCATTCCAGCTGACCCCCGCCCCTCCCTCCGTGACCCAATCCCATCAACACACCAATACTGAAAAGACGCCATACATGCCATGGACCCAAAAGTCTTTCCAGGAAGTTATTATCAATGGTCTGTCAAGAAAGGGGTTAGTGCTTTCCTCCCCCACCCCCCAAGCCCTGGGAGGCACCCAGGCTGGGCTGGTACAGGTGAAGGGGCCGCTGGAGGAAGCCCTACTTAGCCTGAGGGGGGGGGCGGGGGGCGGGGGCACTGGGTTCCTCCCACCATTGCATTGCATGACCAAGGTGTCGCGGTGTCCCTGGGGCACGCAGAAAGGGTCCCTACAGAGCCAAGAGGAAGTGGCTCAACTGCAGAGAAATGTGACAGAGAGGCCTTCAGACACAGAACTGAGCATCCTGCAAATGGCTACCC
>NW_006296417.1:5069337-5073088 GCF_000327345.1 Myotis davidii | reverse complement strand
CGGACTCCCCCCATGCCCATCCTGGCAATCGTCTTGTTGAGGGAAAGTGAACTTGGCGCCCAGCGTAAGTATTGACTCCCTGTCTGAAGGGTGAGGGCTGTAAATTCTCTCTCCTCAGATCCGAGTCGATTTGTTATCAAATCAGGCATTGAGGAGCTGATTCATTGCTATTCAGCGTGAGGCTGATTTATATGCAGAATGTAAAACAGATGCCGTGTGTGATACATATTTATGGTGAGTGCTGTTCGAGGAAGATTTATTGCGGATTCCTTTGTCGGGGTTTGCATGAGCAGAGCCATGATGACTTGTATTTCCTCTCCGCTGCCAATGCCAAACTCATTAAAAAGAGGTGTGACTATTAATATACATTGTAATACTGACAGGCTGTAATTTATAACACCCTGGCTGCTGGGAGTACTCTCCTGACTCAAGAGGTGGTCTGGTCTGTGCACTGCCTTCTGTGGAGCTAAATGGTACAAATAGAGACGTATATTCTCTCTCTCTCTCTCTCTCTCTCTCTCTCTCTCTCTCTCTCATCTCTTTGTCTTTTCCAGTCATCTACATCAAGTCACAATCAACAGGGGGTAAAAAAATACTATGGTGATATGGTGACCTTTTATTTCTTGTTCCTCGAGGTCAAACACGCCAAGGGTGTATAGCAGCGTAGGGCTGCGCTTTCGTGCGCTGTAAATGGGCCCTTCTCTACCTAGGTTGGCTGAATTGAGGGCAAACTTTGCAGCTGGCACGTCACGCATTTCTGGAAGGGGGTGGCCACAGCTGACATGAGGATCTGGAGTTGCAGAACATATGCTTGCCCCGTGCCCGGGCCCGCAGAGCGGCATCGGGGAGAAGCGAGTGGCTGATGGAGGATGGAGGTAGACCAGCAAGCCGGATGGCCCCCCCGCCCTGATGAGAAACTGCCTGGGGAAGCCGTGGGACCAGTGGACTTGGATGGTCTTCGAGTAACGACATCAGACAGGCAGCGTCTGGGAAAATAGCTTTTCCTCCCTCCTAATCCTGAGATAAACTGGTTCCTAGAGAGAGACAAGACAGTGCACGTGCAGTGGTTTTGATTGGCGCGTCGGGAGCCCCTAGAAGAACACCACGCGGAGATGGTGCGGGAAGTCGCCGCGTCGCAATGTGCTTGTCACGACTCCGTGGAAGGATGTTTTGGCTAAAATCGATTTCCATGGCATCTTAAAAAGCTAAACTGACAGAAACAAGAGGAGTCTGCCAGCGTCTCTCCCTGCTCTGCGCAGCAGGACTGGGAACAGGGCGGGGCCCGCCAGGCACCAGGAAACCCTGGAGCTCTGATGGGTGATATTTGCATGCGGTTATACTAAAATGTAAAAATTAATGCAAGATCCATCCTGACCCGAACAGCAACGTTTAAAATAAAGACAAGATTGTCCTGGCTGAGTTCTCTTTTGCCGAAGGCTCTCTCATGGCTGGAGAGAACCACCCTTACTTATCCTGTCCTTTTTTTTTTTCTTTTAAATATATTTTTATTGATTTCAGAAAGGAAGGGAAAGGGAGAGAGAGAGAGAAACATCCGAGCCTCCTGCACGACCCCCTCTGGGGATCAAGCCTGCAACCCAGGCCTATACCCTTGACTGGAATCGAACCCAGGACCCATCAGTCCCACAGACCCATGCTCTATCCACTGAGCCAAACCGGCTAGGGCTACTTATCTTGTCTTTATTTAAAGTGTCAACAGGCCTCCCTCACCCACCCTAAAGTGAGGGTCAAGGTGAGGAAATCACTGCCTATGGCCTTACCTATGTTGAGAATAGCATCACTTACTCAGTAAGAAACCATTCAAGCCAGGCCGGCGTGGCTCAGTGGTTAAGCGTCAACCTATGAACCAAAAGGTCACAGTTGGATTCCCAGTCAGGGCACACGTCTGGGCTGCGGGCTCCATCCCCAGTGTGGGGCGTGCAGGAGGCAGCCAATCCATGATTCCCTCTCATCATTGATGTTTCTATCTCTCTCTCTCCCTCCCCCTTCCTCTCTAATAAAAATATATTAATTCTTTTTTTTTTAAATATATTTTATTGATTTTTTATAGAGAAGAAGGGAGGGGGATAGAAAGTCAGAAACATTGATGAGAGAGAAACATCGATAAGCTGCCTCCTGCACACTCCCCATTGGGGACGTGCCCGCAACCAAGGTACCTGCCCTTGAGTGGAATCGAACCCGGGACCCTTCAGTCTGCAGGCCGACACTCTATCCACTGAGCCAAACCGGTTAGGGCCCAAATAGCTTTTGTCTAGGCAACTCTCACACCTGAAATCTCTCCAGTCCATGTGGACATATAACTATGTACTTCTAGAAAGTATCCCAGCAGAAGTCATTGTCATGTTCAACAGTTTCATGAGATACATGTATAATCTGTACATTTTAATCCATATTTTTAAAAAAATATACTTTTATTGATTTCAGAGAGGAAGTGAGAGGGGCAGAGAGAGAAACATCCATGATGAGAGAGAATCATGTATTGACTACCTCCTTCACACCCCACACTGGGGATCGAGCCCACATCCCGGGCATGTGCCCTGACCAAGAATCGAACCACGACCTCCTGGTTCATAGGTTAACATTCAACAACTGAGCTACGCCAGCCAAATTATCCAAATCTGTATTTTTTTTAAAAAAAATCCCATTATTAAAGTCCCATTTGCTGTCTTTAGCCAGAGGTCCAGGGCCTGCCTCATCACAGCCACTAGACCAGCAATTTGGGGTTGTTTTCACAGATGCAACTCTACAAGGAGAAGACGGAGGAGCTACGATGCGCCCCACGCCACACAATGTTCTTCGATTCCTATTGAAAGAAATAAAAATTAAAAAATTGCTGTCTGAGATTTTTTTAAATTGTATTTTTATGATTGCAGAGAGGAAGGGAGAGGGAGAGAGAGATAGAAACATCAATGATGAGAGAAAATCATTGATTGGCTGCCTCCTGTACACACTCCCCGCACTGGGGATCGAGCCCACATCCCGGGCATGTGCCCTGACCAAGAATCGAACCCCGACCTCCTGGTTCATAGGCTAACGTTCAACAAATGAGCCACACTGGCCAAATTATCCAAATCTGTATTTTTTTTTAAAAAAATCCCATTATTAAAGTCCCATTTGCTGTCTTTAGCCAGAGGTACAGGGCCTGCCTCATCACAGCCACTAGACAAGCAATTTGGGGTTGTTTTCACAGATGCAGCTCTACAAGGAGAAGACGGAGGAGCTGCAATGAGCCCCACGCCACACAATGTTCTTCGATTCCTATTGAAAGAAATAAAAATTAAAAAATTGCTGTCTGAGATCTCCTAGTTCTGAGTAATTTCTTTCCTGTGAGAACAGGGATGATATTTTCTTTCTCCAATGAAACTCCCGTAGACGCCAGCTGCGGTGGGGTTGGTCTTACTGGGAGAAGAGGCTGTTCTGCCCGCCTCCTCCTCCCCTGGCCGTGGTACAGAGCTTCCCAGAACCCCACCGACGACCTCAGAATTGTCAGCCGCCTCTTTCAAAGGGCACAGAGAGGGTGGGAGCTAGGAAGGGAATGTTCCCCTGGCCCTGGGGGGGCCATGTGGTTCCCCGGAGCCCTGCTTAAAGGAAGGAATTCCATTGAGATGGTGGCAGCTCAGATGACCTGCTTCACAACAAGAAAAGCAACCTAGGCCCGTGGTCGGCAAACTCATTAGTCAACAGAGCCAAATATCAATAGTACAACGATCGAGATGTCTTTTGAGAGCCACAG
>NW_006296417.1:5058925-5069169 GCF_000327345.1 Myotis davidii | reverse complement strand
ATCTCCTTTTGTTCATCCGCTCTATATGTCCACACCATCTCAACATTCCTTTCTCAATCCTCGACACTACATCTTCTTTCACTCCACAGCGTTCCCTAAAATTAACTTAATAAACTCTAAAGTTTCAAGTCAACTTCGCACTGTACGTGTGCGCCCGCACGTGGTATTTTGTGGAAGAGCCACACTCAAGGGGCCAAAGAGCCGCATGTGGCTCGTGAGCCGCAGTTTGCCGACCACTGACCTAGGATATTCATTTTGGGGGGCTGTTCTTTTGGAGAAAAGTGTTTCCTTTTTGCCCTGAAATAAATAACACAATAGCCAAGAGTCTCCTTTAAAAATACTATTGACTGTGGTGGGGTGTGGGCTTGGGGAGGGGAGGGACGGACGGGAGCCGGCTGGGAGAGGTCATGGGGGTGGAAAAGGGGGACCCATGGAATACTTTCAACAATAAAGATTTTTAAAAACATAAAAATAAATTTAAAAATACTATTGATCATGTGATATTATGATAGCCCTAGCATCCTCCCTTTTTTTAAAAAAAAACATATTTTTATTGATTTTTCAGAGAGGAAGGGAGAGGGAGAGAGAGATAGAAACATCAACGATGAGAGAGAATCATGGATTGGCTGCACCCCGCATGCCCCCTACTGGGGAATCGAGCCCACAACCCAGGCATGTGCCCTTGACCGGAATCAAACCTGGGACCCTTCAGTCCACAGGCTGACGCTCTATCCACTGAGCCAAACTGGCCAGGGCTAGCATCCCTCTTTAAGGAATTCTAACATCCGGTCATTTGAATTCCAAACACCTTTGGAAGCCAGATACTGCAGAACAAGCCTACCAGGAGGGTTTGCAGAGACTAGCAGACACAGCCTGGTGACCACGGGGCCCAGGAGCACGTGTGGCTGGGGCGAGAAATCGAATACGGGTAAGGAGAGACCCTCGCTCTTTGTCCGAAGGAGTGATCACACGTTGACAGCTGGAATTTACAGGGCTCCTTATTCAGCAAACCAGCGCCTCCCCTGCATTCCAACACCAGCCGCACAATAGTGGCCCAGAAGTGAAGTGACACATTACACACGGTCCAGCTGTCCCGTCCACTCACCACAGACTCCTCCTTCTCCTCCCCCCCGCTCCTCCTCCTCCCCCTCCTCCTCATCTTCCTCCTTGAGTTTCTTCATCTGGCCCCATCCTGAACTTCCACGGGGTGCGACCCCTCACACCCACTACATGGCACCTAGCTTGTGGGTGCCTGATTTCACTTGGGCGCCTTCATCTGCTCGCCTGATGTGAGCTCTGTGCTAAAGATGAAAAACAAATAAACAAATGACGCAGGATAAAAAAAAAACACACCAACAAATCCTCTCTACTTTGATGGCAGGCAGCTCAGAAAAAGGCTGTATGCGACCATGTTGCCCACATCAAAAATCTCACGGACATCACAACCCTCTCTCTACCTTTGGGGTGTGCGTGGCTTTCTTTATGAACTTGAACACAAAGGAAATGTGACCTGAGGGGTAGCCAGGGCTGTAATTAGCGAGGACGGCTTTTATGGCCCTTTGGACAAAAACAGGCATTTGAGACGAAATGCAGAGTTTCACGCTATCGGACGGTATGCAAGGCTTTCTTTGAATAGATACGTATAGATGTGAACGTAACTATATATTTTATATATTGTATATAGACATATATATTTATGTCCATAACTTGGGCAATGCTATACACTTCTCGGGTTGAGAGCTTCCATTAAGAAATCCTGGAATTTTTTCCAGGAGGAATGCTGTATTGGGAACAACGTCTGTTTATAGTAATAGCGCGCACTGTTTAGCAAAGGCCGGCGAAGTGCCTAAAACACATATGAAATGATAATCTGGCTTGTATTAACAGTCCATTCCGTGTAAGAGCCTTCCTGTTTAAAACAGACATTTTACTGATTATCAAGAAATGCATTACTACTTCCCACACTATAATATGGCCTTAAAATATGGGGTGGGGGTGGGGTGGGGGGTTTCGGGGGAGGAAGGCTTTCTGTATTATGAAGCAGTCATTAAACTTTAATCTCTGCCACTAGGGGGCAGAATGAAGTTCCTTTCTCGAACGGCTAGGCAATCAACCATCACATCATTGTAACGTTGAAGGCACTTCAACAAGGCTCGGATGTTTAACTATTGTGCTAGTGATCATACATTCCTATTGGGCTGCAGGCCAAAAGAGAAAATAAAAATAAAAAGAAAAAGAAAAAGAAAAAGAAAAAAAAGAAAAAGAAAAAAAAAGCCAGAGATTTGCAGCGGAAAAGCCATCACGTGGCGAATTCTACCTTAGAGCAAAACCATCTTCAGTGACACATTTCAAAGGCCATGAGTAGGCGATCTCCATGAAAAGCAGACGACCCTAAATTTCTTTGTTTAACTGGAAGCGATCTCGCTCCCAGAGCAAGGCGGTTTTCCCCAGCCATTCTCTTGTTTATCGTTCCATTATCAATTTCTCTTCCCTTTCCGGTCCCACCAACAGGTATTTCATTACCGTCGACACCTCCAGCATCGTCAAGGGTATCATTTCAGGGGCAACATCACTGATGGAGAAGATTTAGAGAATTCTGAAAAGTGAATAAGGTGTTCTTTTTACAAAAATATATTTTTATTGATTTCAGAGAGGAAGAGAGAGGAAGAGAGAAGGGTAGAAACCTCAATGATGAGAGAGAATCATGGATCAGCTGCCTCCTGCAGGCCCCACACTGGGGATCCTGCCTGCAACCCGGGGATGTGCCCTGACCAGGAATTGAACCGTGACCTCCTGGTTCACAGGTCGATGCTCAACCACTGAGCCACACTGGCCAGGCAGGGTGGTTTTTTGTTTTGTTTTATTTTCCTTTAAAATTAAACCCTCCAATCCAGCCTTTATGCTACGGTAACAGCTAAAAGTTCCCCAACAAATTTTGCCAAGTCGGGAAAGTATGATTCCCCCCCGCCCCCAGGAGGTTAAAGCACTGAAAGTGATGAATCAGTAGGATTATGGAGATTATTTTGCACAAAGGGAGCTCTGACTCATAGGACCTGCTGGGAGCACTGGCTTTGAGACTCGATAGTCAGATATGCCCAAGATACTTGACAACATTAACACACCAAAACCTAATCCGCGGCACGTTCTCTAAGTTAATAAATTTAAGAAACACGTTTGGGATCACGGGCAAGCTCCACCTGTCGGCTAGACATTCAAAGAGTTTGCAAATTCCGATTCCAAGACATCTTGTGGTTCTATAAAGAAAGCTAAGCCCGGCCGGCGTGGCTCAGAGGTTGAGCGTCGACCTAGGAACCAGGAGGTCACGGTTCGATCCCTGGTCAGGGCACATGCCCGGGTTGCGGGCTAGATCCTCAGTGTGGGGCGTGCAGGAGGCCGCCGATCCATGATTCTCTCTCATCATGGATGTTTCTACCTCTCTCTTCCGCTCCCTTCCTGTCTGAAATCAATAAAAATATATTTAAAAAAAATAAAAAGAAAGCTAAAATGTAAAAAGAAAAGAAAAAAAGAAAGCTAGATGTAGCCGGATTCCTATTTTCGGGAAATTGTGGTCCCAGGAAAGCTGGAAAAATCCCCAGCGAAGGGCTGGAGTTGGCAACTCTCTTGTCTCCCCCACATCCACCACCACCCCCCCCCCCCCCCCCCCCACCACCACCACCCGGCTTTCAAAGCCCTAGACAGTTTTGTAAATAGAGATGGTGCTGAAAGGAATCCGCCTTCCTTTGGCCATCAGGGGTGATACTTGATACATATCAATATTTCCTGTCAGCTCCCACCAGGCGAAAGCCCGGGCCTTCTGGGATCCTTAGACTAGGGCTCGGCCGTGTTTGCTGAAATCAGGCCTTTCTGCGCCCTGACAGTTGACTGGGAGCAGGCCCACGCGGAGTCTGAAAGGGTGCAGCCATCCGTGTGGCGGGCGGCGCTGGGGGTTCCACGTGAAATCCTCTTTAGATAAATTCATACTTCCCCGGCCTGATTAGGCGACAGCTTGGTCGGCTCACTCGTCTTCAAAAGGCAGGACATTGGTGATCCATGTGGGGCTGGCGTTGTCTCCCATCAACTACCTTATCCTGCCCTCCCCGGGGGGCTGGCGAGGTAAGGTGCGACCCCAACTCATACACGAATAAAGAAATAAGAAAGGTAAAGTTTATTTGATCCTACTCTTGTGTTTTCTGAAGTTGGCTACCGGATGTATTTGTTCTGGGCCTCCTGGGATCCCCCAAAGAAAGATAGGTTTTTCCTGCTTCTAAAACCACAGAGAGATTTCTCCGAGGGCCAGCTGGGCGTGCAGTCACAGTAGGGGATGATTATGACCGCGGGGACATTGGAAATCGAGTTTGTTATTGGCCGTCCCTGTTTCTGTAAGAGTTGTTAATAGCTAAAATTTAAAGGGTGTTGGTCGATCAACAGAATGCTATTTTCTTAAGTGGGCAACTGTTATGTGTCTTTTTTTTTTATATATAACTTTTTGTTGTTGCTACTGCTGCTGCTACTACCTGCCACCAGATTCACCTTGAATTTCAAACTTTTTAAAACTCGTTTATAACTGGAAAGAATGCCAGTTTACACAACAATGTAAAGAGCATTTTTTTTTCCTACAAATTTAAACTCCTGGCCTGGGAGATCAGGTGGGTGGGTTAGGGGGTCTGGGAGTAAGAAATCGTTTGGAAAAATGGTATCAGGTGATTAAGGGCACTTGGAAATAAATAGGTACAGATATCGTTCTATAAATCAGGGCAGTTTGTTCTTTGTGCGTTATTTGGATGTTATGGGAGAGTGTTTTCCGGATACACTTTGTCCTTAACACTTTGTGACATTGCTGCTGGCCAGTTTTACATTTTTGAAGCTCAGGAATTCATTTAAGGATTTTAAAGTCCGTGGTTTTTTTTGTTGTTGTTGTTGTTTGAGGACGGTCTTCCTTCTCCATGTTCTGAAACCAGTTTAAACAAAAGCAAAGAGAAGAAAAAAGCCACACGAAAAAAAAGACAACAACCTTGCAAGGAACTCAGAATAAATAAACGGTCGTTTTCTGTTAAGCAACATATTTCCCAAAGGTGAGTTCCTTTTCCCAGGGAATGACAGCAGATCTCCATGTCGAATAGCAGGTGCTTTCTACCGGCTTGATCCATGTTTAGGAAAAAACAGATTCTTGGAAAATGAGCCCATGGTATAATCCAGTGTCTGATTGGAACAGCGACGCGTCTTAGTTAAAAATCTTTTCAGGAAAGATTTTCCCATTTCCCCGCCCCAGACACTTGCTAATTTAATGGTGTTAAACTCCCAGATCTGCGTTATGGGTCAGCTGGCTGGAATGATGGAGGACAGACCAGGATAGAGATTTCCAGCTAAAGAAACTCTTACCAAGGGGGTCATCAGTGGGTAACCTGAGTTACAAATTTAGGAGCAAAAAAAAAAAAGGCATTTTCAGTAAGATCTCTCACAGTGTAGATTTCTGGGCTTTTTTTTAAAAAACAACATAAAGTTACTTCCCACCTCGAATAAACTCTACACTGTGAGCGGTGGAGGCTTGCAGTTATATTTTCCATTTTCTATATTTAAAACCAATTCCCTACCTATCCCCCTACCCCTCCACCCCCCGTTGAGTTCAGGGGAAAAACGCGTAACTCCTAAGCTTTGCACTGAAATGAGTTTGTTTTGCTTTCACACCTAGTATTGCTTTTAAAATTGTTCAGCAGTAAAAAAAAAAAAAAGAGGTGGAGTGCTGATATGAGCTTTAAACACCAGCTATACATAGAGTGTCTTCCTAGTTATTCTAGGTTTTATTTCACCCCCAATCAAGATATTCTATATCTATTTATAAAGGGTTTTTGTAACGGGTTTATTTCATATGTGATATTTCACAGATCACACATAAAACAAATTCACATATACACTGAGTGGCCAGATGATTATGGCCACCCCATCAGCACTTCATGGACACTTCCAAAAATACTGAATATTAAAAACTTCCTAAGCAAATACTCTCAAGGTTTTATTATTATTATTATTATGCATAACTAATTCACTTCATTGTACTGATGGAGTGGTCATCATAATCTGGCCGGTCGTAATAATCTGGCCACTCAGTGTATATATGCTGTAATGCTATCTACATGATGTGAATGAATATATGTGCGTATATAATTGTGTGTACAAAATATATAAGATAAAAACAGTCTAGGAAATAGCTCCAAGTGTACGGAAACTAGGAATTCTGACTTTGGTGTTATGCGCGTCCATTTTACAGATGGGGAAACTGAGGCCGGAACACGTAGGGAAGATGCTCATCACTGTGCATTGATGAGCCCGGGAGCTTCTGACACCAGGATATGGACATCACCACCATCTCTCCCAGGAAACACCCGCAAGCTGTTTTGCCAAAGGTGCGCCTGGGGGGGTCTGGGCCTGGGACAGAGAAATGCAAACTCAATCTGGGGGCGGCTCTTCTTGAGAAACCCTGGGGGGCAAGCAGCCAGGCCCCAAGTCGGTTCCAATGTTCACAGACCCCTTTCTGAGGCGTGCAGCCTGCCCAGGGCTGGGGGACACGGGTAGGATTATTGCAGCTCTGTGTCCGGCTGGGAGAGCGTTGGCAGCTCCAGCCTCCTGGCTGCAATAATGAACATCTCCAGCTGCAAGCGCGCTGGCGAGCAGGCCTGGGCAAAACTGCCCTTCCCTCCCCTGTGACCAGCAGAGGGTTCCCCGCGCTCCGCCCCCCGCCCGCCTCTCCACTTTTGTTTTATTTACGAACATGTTGCCAGAATTCCAATGAGTTATCTATTCTGCGGGCCCGTCATGTTCCCACCGAGGCCTTGTCGCCGGCTGACGCAGGGTCCGGTCGCAACAGGGAGAAGAAAAGAGGAGAGGGAAGGAATTCTTTTCAACTTTTTTTTTTTAAATGTTTCACTCATTTCTCTCTGTGTCTCTCGCCCCCCTCCCACCTCCCCAGGCCTCCTCTCTCCTCCTTTGGGGGGGCTGGCTCCCTCCCCCGCAGCCTCCTCTGGCTCCTTTACCCCTTTATGTTACATGATCGCTCACATTGAAGACCAGGAGGGTCCTATAGGGGCTTGCATAGGATCCCTGGGAGAGAAAAAGCCCCCAACAAGCTATACACCAGATGTATAACGTTATATGGTCAAACTGGCAAACACAAAGGCGGAAAAACAAAAGCCGTGAATTAGGGAGAGGCATTCAAAGGCATGTTTTCAAAACAGCCCGGCCAAGAGCCTGCATCCCCCTCCTGAGACGAAGGGCTTGAGAGAAAAGGTGCTAAAGAAAGAAAGGAAAAGGGGGGAGCGGGGAAAGCCCTTTTTTTCTAATTAGCTGAGGCCTACCAGGCCCTGGATTTCGCAACACATTCTCATCAAGGGGGCTGTGGCTTGTGAACACGAAAAAGATGCTTTTGAAACCTGGGATGTGAGGGCCTCCGGACCAGGACTGGGTTCAGTCATGGGTTTTTTTTTCTTCCCTCCATCCCCCTGGCTTTTTGGGGGTCTGCCTAGCGTCCTATGTCTGTGGGTCCCCATTTCACACCCCTCCCCCAAAGTGCAAATATTATGTGGGTTTAAAAAGAGCGGGAGGGAGCTGGAGCCACAAAGGTCCTCCCGCCCCCTCTCTCCGTCTCACTGGCAGGGCCTTTCCAGGCTGGTGGCAACCCAGTTCCTGTGGATTTCATTCCAAAGCACGGCCACCACCAGAGGTGGGGAGAGATGTCACTGCAGCCCTGAGTGTGTGAGTGTATGTGTGTGTGTGAGTGTCAGGAAGAGGGAGCCACCTGAAACATGCAAGCCAGGAGTGCATGCAGGATGAGTGTGTGTGTGTGTGTGTGAGTGTGTGTGTGTTTGTGTATGTGTACGTGTGTGTGTGTGAATGTGTGTGTGTGAGTGAGAGTGTATGAGTGTATGAGTATGTGTGTGTGTGAGTGAATGTGTGTGTGTGAGAATGTGTGTGTGTGCATGTGTGAATCTGAGTGTGTGTGTGTGTGTGACTGTGTGTGTATGAATCTGTGTGTGTGTGTGTGTCAGAATGTGTGTGTGTGTGAATCTGAGTGTGTGGGAATGTGTGTATGTGTAACTGTGTGTGTGTGAATCTGTGTGTGTGTGTGTATGTGTGAATCTCTGTGTGTGTGTGTGTGTGTGTGAATGTGTGCGTGTGAGTGTGTGTCGGAATGTGAGTGTGTGCGAGTGTGAATGTGTGTTTGAATGTGTGTGTGAATGTGTGTGTGTCTGTGTGTGTGTGTGTGTGTGTGAATGTGTGCGTGTGAGTGTGTGTCGGAATGTGAGTGTGTGCGAGTGTGAATGTGTGTATGAATGTGAGTGTGTGTGTGAGTGTGTGTGTGTGACTGTGTGTGTATGAATCTGTGTGTGTGTGTGTGTCAGAATGTGTGTGTGTGTGAATCTGAGTGTGTGGGAATGTGTGTATGTGTAACTGTGTGTGTGTGAATCTGTGTGTGTGTGTGTATGTGTGAATCTCTGTGTGTGTGTGTGTGTGTGTGAATGTGTGCGTGTGAGTGTGTGTCGGAATGTGAGTGTGTGCGAGTGTGAATGTGTGTATGAATGTGAGTGTGTGTGTGAGTGTGTGTGTGTGACTGTGTGTGTATGAATCTGTGTGTGTGAGAGTGAGTGTGTGTGTGTGTGTGTGTGAGTGTGTGGGTGTATGTGAATCTGAGTGTGTGAGTGTGTGAGTGTGTGGGTGTGTGTTCTGGAAATGCTGGGATTAAGATGAAAAAACGGGCCACCCTGTGAATGTAGACACTTGCAGGCCGAGCTCTGGCTGTGAGTTTTTGCAAAAGCAAACCAGGGACCATCTCCCCGGCAGCGAGGTGTATGTATCCCCGGGCAAACCGTGTCAGCGCCTGCCTCTCCCGAAAGAACTCTCCCAGGCCATTTGGGGATGTTTTTATTCTCCCTGAAAGTGGACGAAACGGTGCCACGGCCAGAGACCCCTCACCCCCCAGCCCCTCTGCCGCCCGACAGGTGATGAACCTGCCTCCCCAAGGCCACGGCTGAGCAGACGACAACACGGACGTTGCCGCGCCGCCCGGCCGGGGCCCCGCGCGGTGTGTTTTAGTAACAAACGCCTGTTCTAATGAATTAGCCTTATTAGGGCCTCCTCATGCCCTTTCAGGCAGAGCGCGGGCTATTCTGAACTTGTGAATGCAACAGTCTCTTGATGTTCTCACGCTGAAGCCTGCAGTGAGTGTGGGTAGCACTGGCTCCTCTGAATTTTCAGAAGGCTCCCCCCGCCCCCCCTTTTATTTTCACAGCAGAGGGCCTCCTCATGCCCTTTCAGGCAGAGCGCGGGCTATTCTGAGCTTGTGAGCGCAACAGTCTCTTGATGTTCTCACGCTGAAGCCTGCAGTGTGGGTAGCACTGGCTCTTCTGAATTTTCAGAAGGCTCCCCCCGCCCCCCCTTTTATTTTCACAGCAGAAGGCCGAGCTGCAGAAAGATAAGAAAAAAAAAACGACTGAGTTTGCAGGCGCCGGCCATCGGGGACACTTGCAACATTATTCTGCTCAAGATGTATTTGCGTTTTGACGGCCGGACAACCTGGATTTGGGTTCATCTACCTCCTGGCAGATTTTTTTTTTTTATATATAAACTGGGGTGGCATCGGATAAAACAGATTCATTAGCTTTGATTAACCTTCTTTAACTCGAGTTAAAAACCTGCTATAGGCAGCTCAGTCGCCGAGGCGGCTTGCAGATACTTCATCATGTTTAAGACCCAATTACTGTTGCACGGAATGAGAATAAAACATCGGAGTAAAACGGGGACCAAACAGGCCTTCTCGAAGGCAAACAGCCGTCCGTTTCTAACGGCTGTGGTTCCCCTGATGGCTGCACTTAATGCGCGTTGAATACTCAGGCACCGGGGTGAGAGGGGACACTGGTCCCCAGCCCCATGGACCGGAGACTTTTCTCTTTTTTTTTCTTTTTTCTGGCTTATAGCTTTAGCTGGGAGCCGTGGGAGGCTCCTCGGACAAGTTCAACATGAAATGCACAGAGAAGAGGAGTTAAAGTCAAAACCGGCTCTACATGCGCGGGGCAGGGGGGCAGGGGGAGAGATTCGAATAGGGTGCCACTTCAGGACTTTAGAACAATTTGTCAAACGTTTAGGAACACTTCTAGTTAGAAAATTTAAATATGACTCAAACACAGAGCGGTCAAATCAGGATGAAGTTAATTCACAGGGTCACCCCCATGTGACCAGGAAAGTTTATAAAAAGG
>NW_006296417.1:5053410-5058808 GCF_000327345.1 Myotis davidii | reverse complement strand
GGCGGGCTCAATCCCCAGTGGGGGGTGTGCAGGAGGCAGCCGATCCATGATTCTCCCTCCTCATTGATATTTCTATCTCTCTCTCCCTCTCCCTTCCTCTTGGAAATCAATTTAAAAAAATAAATATATTTCAAAGGGCCCTCGCAAGGCCTGTCCTGGGCCTCCTGGCGCATCTGGAGTAGAAAGAAGGCCAACGCAGAATAGCAGCCGGCAATGAGTTCGTGCTGGGCAGGGTTTGGCTGAACCGGGAGTGACGCGCAGTGAGATGGTGCAGCTTTCAGGCAAAACAGAGGAACGACAATTAAAACGGAGAGCGAGCCAGGGAAGGGAGGGAGCCCGCAGTCACCAGCCAGTTAGCTAAGGAGAGCAGTGGGGTGTGGAGCCCAGGAAACAGAGGCCGCGGGGCACCCTGCCCTGAGCTGGGTGTGGACAGCACCCCAGCATTTGTGGCTCAACTGCTGGCGGGTTTCTCCTCATCTGCATGAAGATATTGGGGTCCCCCTGCCTTTCTTTCTTTTTCATTTTAATCCTCACCCGAGGATATTTTTTTCCACGAATTTTTAGAGAGAGGGAGAAAAAGAGAGAGAGAAATATTGCGGTGAGAGAGACACATGGATTGGCTGGCTGCCTTCTGCATGAGCCCGTCCAGGGCCCAGGCCGGGGAGGAGCCTGCAACCGAGGCACGTGCCCTTGACCGGAATCGAACCCGGGACCCTTCGGTCCCACAAGCCGGCGCTCTATCCACTGAGCAACACCGGCTGGGACCTGCTGTATTTCCATCGTCACCACAGCCACGCTCCCCTCCGCGGAAACGCCCCACGCCCCGCCACAACAGATGTGGGTTCTAAAAGGAACCGGAGACGCTGAGATAATCAGCGACTAGTTAAAGGGCTTTCATGGGAAATTCTCCAGCAAATTCACGACAACAAAAACCGCCCAGCCACGGAGGGAATTCATCTAAGATCCTTGATTATCTGAAGTTCTCCAAGTTTGCATGTGGCGTTTTGTTCCTGAGCGGAGGGCGCGTGCGTTATCAAACCGCGGCGTTAATTTTCCCTTCCGTCGGGAGGCTGTGATTGTGAAACAAATAAATTGGAACGTCAGGGCCTGTTCTCTCCAAATTTAGGCCCATTCTCACTTTAAGAATGAACACCACTTGCTGATACAAAAGGGGGGTGTGTAGTTGGTTATGTTGATGCTAACTCAGCAATGTGTTGGTGGACACACTTTCCAAATTCCTTTTGGGGTGTTTTATTGGTGTGTGTGTGTGTGTGTGTGTGTGTGTGTGTGTGTGTGTGGTGTATGGCAGCGATACAGCTTTCAAATATTTCCGGTTTCTATTTTAAAGTAAGAAAATGAGGATAATAGAGTTTTGTGAGGACTTACATAGAAACAAAAGGCTTTAAATAAGTACGCACTTTAACGTAAGTCGGAATGGAGAAGTAGTGATTTTTAAAATCTATCTCCTCAATAATACACCTGTCATAGCTATAGCTTTAATATACATCAATATGCACTTAGAATAGACTAGGTGTCCCACATAACACCAGAGGTTCTAGAGCAGTGGTTCTCAACCTTCCTAATGCCGCGGCCCTTTTAATACAGTTCCTCATGTTGTGGTGACCCCCAACCATAACATTATTTTCGTGGCTACTTCATAACTGTCATGTTGCTACCGTGATGAATCGTCATGTAAATATCTGATATGCAGGATGTATTTAGGCGACGCCTGTGAGAGGGTCGTTCGACCGCCAAAGGGGTCGCGACCCACAGGTTGAGAACTGCTGATCTAGAACATAACATGCAGAAAGGAAAAGACAGGACGTGGAATCCCTTTGACTGTTTTCCGCAGTAAACGAGGTTGGAGTCTATACAAACCCACGTTGGCCATAGTGTTGGGGCCAACTGGCTGGTCGACCTGGAAGAGTGTATTCACTCTTCTTCCCCTGAACATGCCCTTCGGATACGTTCACATCACAAAACTACAGCTGGGGGAGAAAGCAGGCTGGGCTTGTTCTGTGTGTGTTTCTTTTTAAATCCTTCCGGTGAGGACGCCCTGGCTCCCTGCCTCTATCTCCTTCTAACAGAGAAGCTGGAATCACTTGACCCCCACCTCCAGGCCCGGCCCTGACCTTGGCCGGGGGAACTCAGGGAGCGGAGACCAGAGCCCATCAGCCAAGCAGACACCCCTGCCCCCCGCCCCTCAGTTGCCCGGCAAGACCTGTGGCCCGTTTCCCGAGCCCAGGCTCCAGGGCCAGCCTTGAGCTCTGAGCCGAGCTCACTGTATGTCCTGGTGCCCAGGGGGCCACCGGCAGGCACCTCACTGCCTTGCTTTCCTATATGGTCCCGGTTCTGAGTTCCCTGGAGTAATTCTTATAGAGGTGACTTCCCAGAATTCTAGTGCTCAAGACTGGAGTTCCCTGGGCTCTGCCATACTCCCCGGATGCTGCTTCCAGGCACCCCGAAGCCCTACTTGGCCGTCCTGCTGGGACAGCCATCAGCCAACTCCCCTCCTGCCTCTCAGAGATCAGCACCTCCCAGACCAGCTCTGTGGGGTAGGGAGCCCAGGTTCTGGCCAGTTCTTCTCTGGCTGGTCTCTCCCATGACTTTTGGACCTGGGGCGAGGTCCCAGCATAGACCATAAAGATAAGTGAAAAGCCCTGACCAGTTTGGCTCATTGGATAGAGCGTCGGCCTGCGGACTCAAAGGTCCCAGGTTCGATCCCAGTCAAGGGCATGTACCTTGGTTGTGGGCACATCCCCAGTAGGGGGTGTGCAGGAGGCAGCTGATCGATGATTCTCTCTCATCGATGTTTCTAACTCTCTATCCCTCTCCCTTTCTCTCTGTAAAAAATCAATAAAATATATTTTTAAAAAAAAGAAAAGTGAAAAGACAACGGCAGGGATTCTCAGTAGGCTCCCGTACATATATCCCTTGTCCTAGGTACCTTCTAGTAGCGTCTAGATCCCTTTTCTTAAATCCTCACTCCAGGATATTTTTTCCCATTGAGTTTTTAGAGAGAGTGGAAGGGAGGGAAAGAAAAAGGGAGGAAGGGAGGGATGGACGGAGGGAGGGAGAGAGAGAGAACAAAACAAAACAAAACACCGACATGAGAGAGACACATCGATTGGTTGCCTCCCACTCAGGCCTGACTGGGGCCGGGATGGAACCTGCAACCAAGGTATGTGCCCTTGGCCAGGAATCGAACCCGAGACCCTTCTCTCCCAGGGCCGATTTGGAGCACTTCAGGGATGATGGGCATCCCGTAAATTTGAGAGCACTGCTTCATGTCTTCGGACAGCCTGATCCCAGGGTAGCCACTGCTCTGAGGAACAAGGTGAGGCTCTGAGAGCCACCCAAATGCAGCTTTCCCGTCTCTAAGACCAGAACTTTCTTCTCTTGTTAGCTGACAGATGACGCCAGAGGCTCATTTGCCTACACGCATCCTTCTCAAAGGACCTCTGCTCTATGATTAAGGCACAAGTCCAACTTTGTGGGTCTTCGAGGCCAAGGATGCCTTCTATTTTAAAAAATATATATATTTTATTGATTTTTTTTACAGAGAGGAAGGGAGAGGGATAGTTAGAAACATTGATCAGCTGCCTCCTGCACACTCCCTACTGGGGATATGCCCGCAACCAAGGTACATGCCCTTGACCGGAATCGAACCTGGGACTCTTCAGTTTGTAGGCCGACGTTCTATCCACTGAGCCAAACTGGTCAGGGTAAGGATGTCTTTCTTAAGTTCCGACTAACCCTTGCCTAGCCATCTCCCTGCCTTATGCAAACCCGGTTCTGTTTGCTGATCACCAGAGCCCTGACTTGTTCAGGAATGATCACATGATCTCACTCACACACGGACTCCTAATGAACCAAATAAACGGATGATCAAAAATAGATCCAGAGACAAAGAAGCATGAACAGACTGTTGAACCTCAGAGGGAGGGCAGGGAGGTGGATGGGAAGAGATCAACCAGTGAGGGTGGGAAGAGATCAACCAGTGAACTTGTATGCGCATATGCATCACCCGTGGACACGGCCAATGGGGTGGTGAGGGCCTGGGGGGAGAGGGGATGGGAGCGGGCTGGAAGAGGTTAATGGAGGGAAAACAAATAGTGTGGCAACTCCCTGGCATTGTATAAAGCACATTCCGGGGAGAACGGAAGAGAGATCTGCGGAGTATGTGTGGTCCCTCACTAAGCCTCACTTTAGCTCATCCTCTCAGCAAGGCTATGTACTTAGTTGCAAGCACCTCTATTTTTTCTATACACAAGCCAGCTTCTTCCCCATGAAGACTGGATGAGATAATGCATGTAGAAGTGTTATTCAAACCGCCATTGCTGCCCGGCCGGTGTGGCTTGGTGGTTGAGCGTCAACCTATGAATCTATGAATCTTTCAACAATAAAGATTTTTTTAAAAAAATGAAAAGAAAAGAAACACTGCAATCCAACCTCCCCCCACTATTACTGTCCAGTCATCCCTGCTCCTTGAGAACTCTCTGAAACCTTCTGGTGCAGTTGCCACTGTGATGGGTCCCAGAGTTCAAGTTTGGGAAAAGCCTTCAGTTAACTTCCTCTTCCAGAATGCTCACATCCTCCTTCCCAGTTACAACCCCCTCCAGGGGACGGCATTTTCCCTTCTTCCCCTCAACCAGATTGAGCCTCAGTCTGTTGCAACCTTGACTTCTAGGGTCCCCCAAAGCCAGGAAGCCAGTAAAAGGCTCCTTATTCTTTCCTAATCAGAGATGCGGAAGGGCGATCCCCCAAGAACGAACATATGTGTGCTCTTAGCTCTTTCCTACCCACCACCCCAAATCCCTCGCCCCACACCATCTCTGTTGATGACGTCAGTGTGGGCTACATAGCGGGAGAGCCAGACGCTGCGCCCAGCTCCCCCAGTCTGCCCATCGATCTCTAAGAACCAGAGCCTTTAATACGGCGGTTCTCAAACTGTGGGTCGCGACCCCTTTGGGAGTCGAATGACCCTTTCACAGGGGTCGCCTAAGGCCATTGGAAAACATATATAATTACATATTGTTTTTGTGATTCATCACTATGCTTTCATTATGTTCAATTTGTCACAATGAAAATACATCCTGCATATCAGATATTTACATGACGATTCATAACAGTAGCAACATTACAGTTATGAAGTAGCAAAGAAAATAATTTTATGGTTGGGGGTGACCACAACATGAGGAACTGTATTAAAGGGTCGCGGCATTAGGAAGGTTGAGAACCACTGCTTTAATACATCACGGGCTTCGACCACATCTAAAACAGGTATGACACTGGCGATTTATTTATTTTATTTATTTTTAAACATTTTTATTGATTTCAGAAAGCAAGGCAGAGAGAGAGAGAGAGAGAGAGAGAGAGAGAGAGAGAGAGAGAGAGA
>NW_006296417.1:5049147-5052992 GCF_000327345.1 Myotis davidii | reverse complement strand
GTGTTATTCAAACCGCCATTGCTGCCCAGCCGGTGTGGCTTGGTGGTTGAGCGTCAACCTATGAATCTATGAATCTTTCAACAATAAAGATTTTTTTAAAAAAATATCAAACCATGACCTCCTGGTTCATAGGCTGACACTCAACCACCAAGCCACACCCGCCATTTTTCTTAAAAAAAATTTTTTTTAACACTAAATCTAGCTCTGATTCAGTCAATAAAAGGAAGAAGCTGGCTTGTGTATAGAAAAAATAGAGACAGGCTCACAACTAAATACACAGCCTTGCTGAGAGGATGAGCTAAGGTGATGCTTAGTGAGGGACCACACAACCTCTGTTCCAGGTGGATGTGACTGGAACAGCTATATGGTAATCTGTGGCCTGTTGACATTTTGTTTTCTGAAAGTGCCTATGGCAAGACCCATATGTGGGCTCATTAAGGTTTCTTTTAAAAAATATATATTTTTATTGATTTCAGACAGGAGGGAGAGGGCGAGAGAGATTGAAACATCAATAGTGAGAGAGAATCAGTGACTGGCTGCCTCCTGCATCCACAAAGTGGGGGTTGAACTCACTACCCACGCATGTGCCCTGACCAGGAATCAAACCATGACCTCCTGGTTCATAGGCTGACGCTCAACCACCAAGCCACACCCGCCATTTTTCTTAAAAAAAATTTTTTTAATACTAAGTCTAGCTCTGATTCAGTCAATAAAACTCCACCAACAAGCAAGAAACAAACAAAAAAAAAGGGTGTGTGAAGAAGTCATGGTATGTTTCTCAGACTCTGGAAGAGACTTGATTCAGGTTCAAGAAGGCAATGTACTCCTCCTTGTCCCGCCACAAACCCACAAATAAACAATCTCTAAAAGCCCAGTTCCGCGGACACGAGACATCTGGAGACTTCGGAAAGGAATGCGCATTCTTGGCAGCGTGTCCCAACGCGGGATCCAAATCCTCTGAGGTTCACATATCACCCTTGTGACAAAACGCTGCCCTGTCGCGATGCGTCTCCATCAACCCATGTGGACATTGTCTGTTCTGCACAGCGTCTCCTTCAACGTTGATGAGCTGCGGGGAAATGTGGTTTCACCCCATAAGGCCCCGGAATTTGATCCCATTTGTTCATCACGCATCGAAAGGTGCTCCGTGTAATGTGCAGCGCCTGATGAGAATCCTTGGAAAGGTCAGGGGCTTAGTTCAAATAAACACCGCACATTCTCTAGAACATTCTGGCACGAGAGTCGGGGAGCTTAGAGCAGTGAGAAGACTGGGAAGCAGATAGAAAGAATGAAAAAAAATCAGAGGTCAGGTCAGCTCGGGTGAGGGTAAGGCTATTTTTAGCATCCTGGAAAACTGCTAGGAAGAAGGGAGTGGCGTGTAAAACAAAATATATATATATATATAAATACTGGCCACCATGTCCAGGTTGTCCAATAGGGAGCGATTTGTTGTTTTATTATTATTATTATTTTAAATATATTTTTATTGATTGCAGAGAGGAAGGAAGAGAGGGATAGAGACAGAAACATCAATGAAGAGAGAGAATCATGGATCGGCTGCCTCCTGCACGCCCCACACTGGGGATCGAGCCCGCAACCTGGGCATGTGCCCTGACCGGGAATCAAAAGGTTCATAGGTTGACGCTCAACCACTGAGCCATGCTGGCTGGGCGCGATTCGTTGTTTTAAATGAGAGTCTCCTTGAAGAGCATTTAAGTGCCCGTTACGGGCCTGTCACCCTGGGGTCTTGGCCCTGCTCTCCTCACTGCAAAGCTCTCTGTGTTGTGGCTGTGGAGTGGGTCACAACCCATCGGGGGTGCACACAAGGCTACTCAACTGTCTATAAGCATTTTGGGAGGAAAACATAAACAAACAAACATCTCCAGAATTCTACTGACTGCATTCCTGACCTCGCGATAAGACATGGAAGGAAAATAGTTTTAACTTGTCAAGAGTGAATGTTGGTCTATGTTGGATTAATTGGCCTTCACTGAAGATTTTGCCACCAAATACATTGGAGAAAAACAAACAAATAAATAATAGTCATGAGGATTTTTTAAAAAGAAGGAAGCCAGAAACAGGCACACACATACACCCACACACAAACACCCATACACACTCTAAGTAAGCAAGTATCTCTCTATATAAAAGGCTAATATGCAACATGTCCCTTCAGGAGCTCAACCGGGAGTTCAGTCGCTCACTATGACATACACTGACCACCACGGGGCAGCATGGAATGAAGGAAGGCCCTGGCTGGCAGCCGGAAGGCCCCGATCAGCCCTGATCGCCAGCCAGGCCTAGGGACCCTACCCATGCACTAATTTTGTGCATCGGGCCTCTAGTGATGATGATAATAATAAAAGTTTGGAATAAGGTAAATATAATTTATCAAAATGTGTTAAGGTAGCAGCCTGTTAGTTTCAGAACATAAAAGCATGAAATCCAATAAGGCCTTACCACTACTCACCTACTATGTGCAAGGAACTTAGTAGGACAGGTAACACAAAGTACTTCCCCGTTTATTGGTTGTAGTTGTGGGTATCTCATCGTTCCTCCCTGAACTCCTTCTGCTTTAAATAAACCCATAATGTCGTGGAAAGAGTAATGAACTCCGTGGTTAGGGCATATGTTTTCAAACGTATGACAGGCGGGAGCCTGGGTGAGAACATCTTAATATCCCTTTTGGAATTGATTAGCCCTGTGTCCTTGAGAACCAATTACATTTCCCTCGTAATTTACATGGTGGGAAGTGTGATATGATACATGTTAGCCATTTCAGCTAATTTCTGCCACACCAAAAAGATTTCAGTGAACTTGACTCGCCACCGTTCGTCTTCATCACCAAGACTAACCCCAGGGGCCTGGAGGTGCCATCCCCACCATTGCCTGGTTTACTTGACATCCACATTTTTCCAAAAATCAGGTGAACTCTATTATTCAATCGTGTTCCTTTCCTCTCCAGTTGTGTAGACCCAATCTTAATGTACCTAAAGCGAAAGAGGTGCGATGCCCTCCCAATTGGACTCAGCAGTTTAAATAAGTATAAAGAATTGAGGAAAGTGTGATTTCTGTTTCTAAATCCAGGAAGAAAAAAAAATAATACTGTGAAGGTGCATTTTAAACCACTTCTAAATCAAGGGATCCACTGGAAATTTTAGGGAGAGAGAGTACTTGGGCAATTGTACAATTTTCAATACAGTTTACTATCCAAAAGAATGGATCGATTAAAAATAAATTAATACAGCCCTAGGCGGTTTGGTTCAGTGGATAGAGTGTCAGCCTGTGAGCCAAAAGGTCCCGGGTTTTATTCCATCAAGGGCATGTACCTCGGTTGCAGGCTCCTCCCTGGCCCAGGCCCTGGTCAGGGCTCATGCAGGAGGCAACCAATCCATGTGTTTCTCTCACATCGATGTTTCTCTCTGTCTTCCCTTCTCTCTTCCACTCTCCCTAATAATCAATGGAACAATATCCTCAGGTGAGGATTAACGACAACAACAACAACACAAAATTAAATCAACACAGATTATAAAGACTATTTTACAAAAGGGATTATGAACTTTGGGAAGCGGCATGCTTAATGAGTATTTGTTCTATTAAGTCCATATTTGAATGCCCATCCATCTCCTTTTAAGTCATATAAAGCGTTTGACTTGAACTTCATTTTTCATTTCTACCCGAACCACAAGATTCAAAAGCACCAGAAAGGCCCCTGAGACTTCCAGCTCACATTCCCAGTCTCCAGAGGTTTGAAAAGCTTCATCTACTTGAATGCCTTGATCAGGATCCAAACGGCATGTGAACTTCACATATTTGAGAGTGACCCACCACTGTTTCACTTCCAA
>NW_006296417.1:5041766-5049047 GCF_000327345.1 Myotis davidii | reverse complement strand
GTATAACAATATAACTGTGCGTATTCGTATAGTTGCATGCATTCATTGATTCATTCATTCCATACAGGGATGGGGAAAATAGGTGTAAAGGTATAATATGAACAAATAATACAATAATTAATCAATAATAACACAAGAGCCTGACTGGCAGGGCTCAGTGGTTGAGCGTCAACATATGAACCAAGATGTCACGGTTCGATTCCCAGTCAGGGCGCATTCCCAGATTGCAGGCTCGATCCCCAGTAGGGAGCATGCAGAAGGCATGCTCTCTCTCATCATTGATGTTTCTACCTCTCTCTCCTCTACCTTCCTCTCTGAAATCAACAAAAAGATATTTAAAAAAAAACAATAGTATAAGAATAAACTGTGTTTCGTATAGCCACAACTGTAAACTTACTTCTGTCCACCCTGCATATATTCTAACTGTGCGTATGTGCATAGTTAGTATGGAATGGGAAGAGCTACTAAATTCTTAAAAACACAGTTGGAGTTAAGTTATCAGGGTCCAACCAGCGGTTCTCAACCTGTGGGTCGCGACCCCTTTGGCGATCGAACGACCCTTTCACAGGGGTCGCCTAAGACCATCCTGCATATCAGATATTTACATGACGATTCATCACAGTAGCAACATGACAGTTAGGAAGTAGCAACGAAAATAATTTTCTGGTTGGGGGTCACCACAACATGAGGAACTGTATTTAAAGGGCCAGAAGGTTGAGAGCCACTGGTTTAAAGAATCAAACGACAAAAGTTCTGGCCTTCCGCGCGAGGGGGAGAACGACTCCAAGAGGTCACATGACCACTACTCACATGAGAAAGCACTCAGAGGCAGGTAACGTGGCTGATGTCACATCTGATCTTTGGGAACTTACATATTTATAAGTGTTTATTCCATTAGGCTATTCCGAGGGACAGAAAAAGGGCGCTTTTTATGGGTTGAACAATTCCCATGAGAGTCACAAACCCAGAAGCCGGAGATGGGAAGACACACTGGGTTACTCGGAGCCAGTCCCCGTGGGCTCGGGTCCCCGTCCCATCCCCGCCGAGTCGCATCCAAGCCAGTCTGACGCAAGCCGTGGGACTTCTCCCTCTTCCCTTAGGTGTGATTTCCCAGCTGCGAATATTTTTCTAATCCTCAAGCTGCATAGTTGTCTCATGAATTCATCTTAAAATCGTGAGATCTAAAGTGCCTTAAACAGCATTCTTTTTTTTTTTCTTGATAAAGGCAAATTCAAAGACACCATCAAAAGCTTAGGTTCCCGGCCAGCATGGCTCAGTGGTTGAGCATCAACCTATGTACCGGGAGGTCATGGTTCAATTCCTGGTCAGGGGCACATGCCCGGGTTGCGGGCTCGATCCCCAGTGGGGGGTGAGGCATTGCTTTATTGTTCTTAAATGTTCTCCTGTACCTGCAGTGGGCTTGCTGCTTCCTGATTTATAGTCACTTGGTCAGTTTGAGAATTACATAATTTTCTGCACTTTAGAATTTCTTTTGTCATCTCTCTCTCTCTCTCTCTCTCTCTCTCTCTCTCTCTCTCTCTCTACCTATCTATAAAAGCTTAGGTTCCCAAAGCGAGAAACACCCTGTAACAGCGGTCGCCAACCTTTCGGACCTCGGGGACCACTAGTGATCTGTGGACCACCGATTCGTAATCGCTGCCCTATAACATGTAACAGTGAATAAGTAAGTTCAAAACACGCGACCTTTCCCAGAGTCCACACAGATCCCATGTAGGTGTTACAGGATGACAACTCAGCATATAACAAAGGGATGAGTAGGGAACGTTGCAATGGGTGCTAGAAACCCCAAAGGAGACCCAGTCTTTCAACTTCCCTGAGGGGACCATCCGGTGCTCTCAGGAGCCTCTTAGTTCTGTTAAGCAGCGGATGTTTTACACAGGACACAGGCAGCAAGCTTGCCCAGAGCCCTTCCCGGCCTGAGAGGAGAGGTCCTGCTAAATTGCATTTTCTTTTCTTTCTTTTTTATATATGTTTTTATTGATTTCAGGGAGGAAAAGACAGGGAGACATCAATGATGAGAGAGAATCATAGATCAGCTGCCTCCTGCACGCCCCCTACTGGGGATGGAGCCCGCAACCCGGGCATGTGCCCTGACCGGGAAAGGAACCGTGACCTCCTGGTTCCTAGGTCAACACTCAGCCACTGAGCCACGCTGGCCGGGCCACCATGTGCTTTGATGGCCACGGGAGGTGGGGAGGTAAGAGATGAGAGGTGCTGTCAGCTCACCTGTGGCCAACTTTGGGGTGCCAGGTTCTTTTATTTTTAAAATATATTTTTTATTGATTTTTTTACAGAGAGGAAGGGAGAGGGATAGAGAGTTAGAAACATCGATGAGAGAGAAACATAGATCAGCTGCCTCCTGCACACCTCCTACTGCGGATATGCCCGCAACCCAGGTACATGCCCTTGACCGGAATCGAACCTGGGAGCTTTCAGTCCGCAGGCTGATGCTCTATCCACTGAGCCAAGCCGGTCTCAGCGGGTGCCAGGTTCTGACCTGCGAGGATGACAAGAACTCCCCGGGGTTGGGGCTATGGTTTCACAGGGTCCCCTCTGTACTCGAGCCCAGTGATGGCTGGACACACTCTCGTGCCTCACAGCTCTGGGAGAAGAGGCAGGGGTGGCTATTCATGGCTCAAGAGTAACTCTGAGATGACAGAAACAGACTCCCGGCTCCCATTTTCACCCACTATGTCACAAACCCGCTGTTGGCTCATTCAAATAAATAGACAAAACATTCTCTGAACCTTTATCTCCAGACAAAACCTGAAAACAGAGTCCTGGACGACAGAGGATGACAAATGGGCGTTTTCCTAGTCGTCATGCTGACATTCTTCAACTATAAAATACCGTTGCTAGCCCTGGCTGGTTTGGCTCAGTGGATAGAGCATCGGCCTGTGGACTGAAGGGTCCCAGGTTCGATTCCGGTCAAGGGCACATGCCCAGGGCACAGGCTCGATCCCCCGTGTGGGGCGTGCAGGAGGCAGCCGGTCCATGATTCCCTCTCATCATAGATGTTTCTCTCTCTCTCTCTCCCCCTCTCCCTTCCTCTCTGAAATCAATAAAAGCATATTTAAAAACATGTTTTTTTAAAAAAATACAACTAGAATAAGCTGTTGCAGTTTTCCTGACGTTCCGTGAACGCGCATCAGCAATTATCTTTGAATTATGAAGTCAGCTAAACCCCGAGGCCAGACTGAATTCCAAGGCTGAGTCCCGGGCAGCACATGAAAGCGAAGAGACTGCAGCTGGCCAGGCCTGGACGGCGCAAGCTGTTGACAATGACCTTGCGATGGAGTATTGTTCTGAGATTAGTTTAAAGAGGAGAAGAAGAGCCTCCGCGAACCCTTAAATCATTTTATGAGCTCCGGAGGCGACTGATGCGGTTCCCAGCCCAGAAACAGAAGTTCGCATTGGGGCTCTCTGGGACGCTCGTGTTCCCGCCGAGTTCAATTCCAAGTCCGGCGGATCCAAGGCAGGAACAAGATGAATTCCATTTTTACTACACGTGGCAAGGGGGATTACTTCACAAAGGAACGGAAGGACCTGCTGAGGCCAGGAGACAGAAATCAATACATCCGGGCTGACGGATTCAACTGGAATAAGAAGGGGAGTTCGCTGGTGTATCAACAACACATTCTCTGGCTTTGAGATGGTGTTTGGAGGGAGTATAAATCTTACAGACGGCTCCTAGAGCCACAGAACTATCCTTGGGTTGCTTTTATGCAGGAGAAATGATGGATTTGTCTCACTGTCAGCTCTCACCTGGCTCCCCTTTTTGATCTACGACAAACGCAGGCGAGATAGCAGCCAACAGGAGGACTGTTATTTCCCGAAAGCAGACTAATCCTACAGTCGGAAAGAAGAGAATAAGACTGTGATAGAGACAGATTTGGAGCTACTGTCATCTATGTATATAAAAGGCTAATATGCAAATTGTCCGCTTGGGAGTTTGACCAGGAGAGCAGGAGTTTGGTCGCTTGCTATGATGTGCGCTGACCACCAGGGGGCGACATGGAACATGGCGGGTGACCAGCGGTGGCGGCAGGGCGCTAAAGGAGCATGGGAAGGAGGAGGTGGGAAGGCCTAGGGACCCTACCCTGCACAACCAGGCCTCTAGTTGTGATAGAAATGAACTAAAAAATTCTTCTTGTTAATTTGTTTAAATTATTTTCCCAGCAGCAGACTCTTCGTTGTTGTTTTATTTTTATTTGTTTGTGTGTTTGTTAATCCTCACCCATGGATATTTTTTGCCATTGATTTTTTGTTTTTGTTTTTAGACAGAGTGGAAGAGAAGGGGAGAGACACAGAGTGAGAGAAACATCGATGTGCGAGAGACACATCCATTCACTGCCTCCCGCGCTCGCTCCAACCTGGGCTGGGGACGGACCCTGCAAAGAGGTACGTGCCCTGGACTGGAATCGCACCCAGGACCCTTCAGTCCACGGGCTGATGGTCTATCCACTGAGCCAAACCGGGCAGGGCTGGTAGTTTGGTTTCAAACTTGGATTTGGAATCTAAGCAGCTCTAAAAAAACGGACTCATCAGAACAAACACTTTTTGACCCACAAACGCTCTCAGTTCTTTGCCGCAGAAGCTAAGCTAGTTTGTTTGAACAGGTAGAAGCGGCCAGACATTATAAAGAAAGGACAGGCCCTAATCGGTTTGACTCAGTGGATAGAGCGTCGGCCTGCGGACTCAAGGGTCCCAGGTTCGATTCTGGTCAAGGGCATGTACCTTGGTTGCGGGCACATCCCCAGTAGGGGGTGTGCAGGAGGCAGCTGATCGATGCTTCTCTCTCATCGATGTTTCTAACTCTCTATCCCTCTCCCTTCCTCTCTGTAAAAAATCAATAAAATATATATATTTTTAAAAAAATTAAAGAAAGGACAGGTGGTAGGTGATGTTGCCCTTCACACGGGCCCAGGCCTGGCTCTGGTTATAGATTGCGGTTCTCCGGACAGGAAGTCAGAACAGACCTGACCAAGTGTTCATGCTCTGATTTCCCTAGGTTTTGGGCTAGCGGCCCTGCCTCCAGGAGGCTGTCAAACTGAACCCCAAAATCAAGGCCTGCAGGTAGAGAGAGTTTTCTTTTCTTTTCACATTTTTTTTTTTAATGAATGGGTTTATTTAAGCGCAGGTTCATCCTAGAGCAAAAAGACCTCATTCCCAGCCTTTTCTAAGTGGCCACCCCCCTCCAGAAAGCATCCTGGTGTGTGGCCTGAGCCCTTTGATCCCCCAAACGATGGCCTGGCCCCGGTTAGAATGCACGTCGGAGGGAACTGGGGCAGCGCTCGCTGCAAGCGCTGTAAAATAGGTCACCTACCCGGAGTGAAAGGAGAGAAGTTGCTCACAGGGTAGCCGGGGGCAAGGTGTATCGCCCCTCGGAGAGAATGGGGTTCGGTGATTGTGACACAAGGAAACCGTGTCCACAGACCCTTTCAGCGGGCTGCAGAAAGAAGCCTTTGTTGCCCGGAGTGATAGAATCTGGGCCTTCGTTCCCTTCTTTTACACATCACCGTATCCCGTGACGCCCCGCACACACCGTTTAGGAAGGCGACCGTCATGCGATCCAGCTTAAGACACACAGAGATGCGAGGCCGGTGTCCCGTTCCCAGATCCTGCCCTACTTGCTGTATCATTTATTAAACACCACGGCGTACCCTGCGCTAGGCCGGGCCGCGGCCCAGGCACGGTTGAATGAACCGGGTGTACTGCTTACTCCGACTCCCAGTCACTTTCTGTCATTTTTGTTAAGCCAACCTCTGGGCCACCCCATCTTCACTTTTATTTCCCAGCACCACTGTCTCCCAGAAGACATGTGAGCCAGGAAAACGGATCCCCACCCCTGGCCCCTTTATCCCTGGGTTCCCTCTGGGAATGAGCAGTCATTTTTGCAAACACGCTTCTAATTAGGTTGTATACATGTCTCTTTACCACGGTTGCTTGCAAAACAGAGGGCGATTTTCCTTTTGAGGCCGAGTTTTAAAATATGTGTCCAGCCCTAGCTGGTGTGGCTCAGTGGATAGAGCGTCGGCCTGCAGGCTGAAGGGTCCCGGGTTCGATTCCGGTCAAGGGCACGTGCCTCGGTGGCAGGCTCCATCCCCGGCCCTGGTCAGGGCTCATGTGGGAGGCAACCAGTCGATGTGTCTCTCTCACATCGATGTTTCTCTCTGTCTCTACCTCTCCCTTCTACTCTCTCTAGACCAGCGGTTCACAACCTGTGGTCGCGACCCCTTTGGGGGTCGAACGACCCTTTCACAGGGGACCATCGGAAAACACATATATAATGACATATTGCTTTTGTGATGAATCACTATGCTTTAATTATGTTCAATTTGTAACAATGAAATTGGGGGTCCCCACAACATGAGGAACTGTATTAAAGGGTCGCGGCATTAGGAAGGTTGAGAACCGCTGCTCTAGACATGAATGGAAAAATATCCTCTGGTGAGAATTAACAAAAAACAACAACAACAAAAATGTATCCATTGGGCCAAAGGTATTTCTTGAGGCAGCTCTTATATGATTGTTTCCAGTTTGAAAGTTCATTCTTTTCTTTTAAATTGATTTTGAGAGAGAGAGGAAGGAAGGGGGATAGAGAGATAGAAATATCGATGAGAAACAGCATCATCCATGGGCTGCCTCATGCTCACCTTGCCCCCGCCCCACCCTACTGGGGTCATTGAGCCTGAAACCCAGGCATGTGCCCTGACCAGGAATCGAACCGGTGACCTCTTGGTGCATAGGTTGATGCCTAACCACTGAGCCACACCAGCCAGACTCAAGTTCATTCCCGATAGCGGTGAAGGGCGTGCTTTAACTTACGCAAGTCATGATTCGTAGTTGATGCTTATGTCACCTCGTGTACTTGTTGAATTACTAATTCTGAATGGTTTTGCTTCCTGTAGCCTCTGCACACAGTTGGAACACGCAGCCTATTGTTTTGCGGAATCGCTTTTACTTTCTATCATTGTTTCCCCGATGGGACAACTCGGAGTGACGCTGCCCCGTCACCCGCCGGAAACCCGGCGGCCACTGCACCAGAAGCCGTGGGGATGTGTCCCTGAGGAGCGGAGTGACCCCATCAAAAGCAAAGCATTTCCCTCTGAGACAGATCACAGACGCAGGCTCGACAATGGCAAGAAGTGAAATAAGAAAATTAAAATGTGAGATTTGCTAGACACTTTGTCAATAACTGTTTGGGCCAAGCAGTGGTTTCCAACCAGGGTCCATGTTTTGTTTTGTTTTTTAACATAT
>NW_006296417.1:5040400-5041383 GCF_000327345.1 Myotis davidii | reverse complement strand
AGAAAATATTAAAAAAATGATTAAATAATAGTTAAAAATATGTGGAATTTTGTAACTTTTAAAAAATACTTTTAGGTTGATTTCAGAGAGGAAGGGAGAAGGAGAGAAACATCAATGACGAGAGAGAATCATGGATCGGCTGCCTCCTGCACGCCCCACACTGGGGATGGAGCCTGCAACCCGGGCATGTGCCCTGACCAGGAATTGAACCATGACCTCCTGGGCCTAGGTCGGTTCATAGGGACCTGTAGGAGGCAGCCAAGCAATGATTCTCTCTCATCATTGATGTTTCTATCTCTCTCTCCCTCTCCCTTCCTCTCTGAAATCAAGAAAAATCTATTTTTTTAAAATTAAACACCCAAACTGAAAAGTAAGGGACTGAGAAGAGCAAGCCAAATGCTCCTTTGAAGTATTTATTAAACATGTGATAGTTACCTAACTTATAGGCAAGACACCACATGTAAGATTACTTTAGAAGCAGCTCGTGGTTTAGAATAACTCACCCAGGGACACTTCCTGTGGGTCTATTATTGATGTTTCTATCTCTCTCTCCCTCTCCCTTCCTCTCTGAAATCAAGAAAAATCTATTTTTTTTAAATTAAACACCCCAAACTGAAAAGTAAGGGACTCAGAAGAGCAAGCCAACTGCTCCTTTTAAGTATTTATTCAACATGTGATAGTTACCTAACTTATAGGACACTTCCTGTGCGTCTATTACAGGGGTGGGCAAACTTTTTGACTCAAGGGCCACAATGGGTTCTTAAACTGGACCGGAGGGCCGGAACAAAAGCATGGATGGAGTGTTTGTGTGAACTAATATAAATTCAAAGTAAACATCATTACATAAAAGGATACGGTCTTTTTTATTTTTAGTTTTATTCATTTCAAACGGGCCGGATCCAGCCCGCGCGCCGTAGTTTGCCCCCGGCTGAGCTAGTCCCACCCACCCACTCCAGCCTTCCCTCTGAGATTCAGGAGCTGTG
>NW_006296417.1:5033756-5039920 GCF_000327345.1 Myotis davidii | reverse complement strand
TAAAAATTTTCAGTTAGAAGGTGAATAGATGTTAAAGATCTAATACACAGCATAGTGATTATAGTCAACAATACTGTATTATATACTTCAAAGTTGCTAAGAGACTAGATCTTAAATGTTCCCACCACCAATAAGAAATGGCAGCTATGTGATTAACTAATCACAGTGTTAATCATTTCACAATATATGTGTATTAAATTAACATGTTCACCTTAAACATTTATAAAGTTATATATCAATTGTGTATTGACTAGAGGCCTGGTGCACAAAATTCGTACACTTGGGCGGGGGTGGTCCTTCAGCCCAGCATGTGCCCTCTCCCAGTTCAGGAGCCTCTGGGGGATGTCTGACTGATGGCTTAGTCCAGCTCCTGAACATCCTTAGCACTGCTGCAGAGACAGGAGAGGGCACAGCCAGTGCACTCAACAGCCATGAACCTGGCTCAGGGCTTCTGCCTGAGCAGTGCTCCCCCTGTGGGAGTGCACTGACCACCAGGGGGCAGGCCTTGTGTTGAGTGTCTGTCCCCTGGTGGTCAGTGCGCATCATAGTGACTGGTTGTTCCGCCATTCGGTCAATTAGCATATTAGTCTTTTATTATATAGGATTGGGGGTTAAGTTTTTCTTAAGTTTCCTTTTCAAGGCCTCTGGGAAGCAATTATGGAAGAGACTCAGCTGCGAATCCAGCAAACAGAACTGATACACATGGTCACACCAACCCACCAGGAGTCAAACTATCATCTCATCAACATCACCTCATTGCCTAATGACTAAGGGCAATAATAGTTGACGTCCATATCCAGCCTCACCCTAGCCCCTTCCCCTGTATAATCCTGTCCCCTGCACCTTGCTGTAAGACAGGATTTGAATGCTGGTAAGCACAAGCACCCTGTCTTCTTGGTTGGCTGGCCTTCTCACTAAGCACCTTATAGGATTCAACCCTGTCTTCATTATTGGACACTTGGTTGGCTGGCCTTCTCAATAAGCGCCTTATAGGATTCAACCCTGTCTTCGCTATTGGACATGGCGACAGGTGGCCCCAGCCCAACTGGGGGTTTCCTAGTCACACTACCAGCCCGAGGGCCCCACCCTTATTGGCATTGATCACAAGTCTGAAATAGGATGAGAATCACCTCCCTGTCCCTGCCTGTGACCCTCATTTCTGGTCAAGATGACCATCTATCACCTCAGACCTTCTTAGGATGACCCCACATTCCCTCATCACCCGTCACCCAGAGGCTCGTCGTGGAAATCGGGCGGGGCTGACATCACCTTTAATCTGTCTGAACTTCTGTTGGGCGTTTGAAGTTCAAACAGATTGGATGCGGCACCCTGGGGTATACAGGCAATACGGATGAAATGATCTGGCCCACAGGAGAAAGCCACGCGCTTGCTCTAGAAACGGGGAGGGAACAAGCAGCTTGTTTCTGTTTTATTACGTCTACAGGCCGCTTTGAAGTGGGCCTGGAGTAACAAGGCTCTGCTTCTGTTCAGTTCGTTCCTTGGAATGGGGCTGTTCCCTTTGAAAGCTGAAGGGGAGACCCCAGAAGGGAAATACTGTGAGCAAAGCCACCTGGATGGGCAGGAAAGGAGACGTTGGGGGAAGCTGTCTACCACTCTCAGGAGGGGAGCTCCTTGCCTTAGTCATCCTGCCCGCCCCCACAAAGTGTTCCCATTCGGTAGCCACCTGTCCCTCTCCCCACCTCCCCAGGGCCTGACTGGGGGCAGGGCGAGCTCTTCTCTCCAGGAAGGAGCTGGGTGTCTTGGTCAGACCTGAGCACAGCTGGGACATCATAGTCAGGCCAGCCTTCCCTTCGTAGAGCAGACATTCACCTCTACTGTGTTAGAAGGGAAAACCCTGGCTGGCTGGAGAGGCTCAGTGGTTGAATGCCGACCTATGAACCAGGAGGTCAGGGTTCGATTCCCAGTCAGGGCACATGCCTGGGTTGTGGGCTCGATACCCAGTGTGGGCCGTGCAGGAGGCAGCCAATGCATGATCCTCTCTCATCATTGATGTTCCCATTTCTCTCTCCCTCTCCCTTCCTCTCTGAAATCAATAACATATACATATATATATATATATATATCCTCTATAATAAAAGCCTAATATATAAATCGACTGAATAGAGGAACAACTGGTGGAACAACCAGTTGCTATGACGTGCACTGACCACCAGGGGGTAGATGTTCAACTCAGGAGCTGCCCCAGCCCACAGGACCCAGTCCAGTCAAGGCGGATGCCAGTCGGGGAGTGGGGGGGGGTTCCCCCCGATCACCCTGCCGGTCACCCCACAAATGGGCCCTGATCGCCAGCCAGATCTAGGGACCCTACTCATGCATGAATTTCGTGCCCCAGGTCTCTAGTATATATAAAAGAAAGCCCTTATCATAATTTCTCCAGACCTGATATCCTTCCAAAGAGATCACATCCAATTTGGTGATCCAGCAGCTGATTTCCAGGTGAGTTTTAAATTCTAAGGAACTGATGCCCAAATTCAGACTATTATATAAATACCGCATTTGCCAAAGAATAATGTAAAGGGCCAGAAAGATAATGAGTGAGGTAGAACACTGCTCAGTGAGTCCCATTCTTCAAAGACACACACACCGTAGGTTCTAATGCTACACAGCTCCCTGTCACGAACTCCATCCAGCTGTGACAGTGATCCCGGTGGCAGTAAGAGAAGGGTTTGCTGGAAGTTAGCGTGTTTTCTTCCTCATTTATTTTTAGTGGGATGTTTTCTAGTTCCTTCTCTAGAATTAATCCGATGACCTTGGTTATCCCTGATAGGACTGTGTTAAGGATAAGTCCTAGGATTTCATCAAAACCCCGAAGGAGCCCAGCTGGTGTTGCTCAGTGAATAGAGCATTGGCCTGTAGACTGAAAGGTCCCAGGTTCGATTCCAGGCAAGGGCATGTACCTTGGTTGCGGGCACATCCCCAGTAGGGGGTGGGCAGGAGGCAGCTGATCGATGTTTCTCTCTCATCGATGTTTCTAGCTCTCTATCCCTCTCCCTTCTTCTCTCTCTAAAGATCAATAAAAACATATTTGGGGGGATAAAATAAGTGCAACCTGGCTGTCGTGGGGCCGTTTCTTCCAGGGACTTCCATGCTATTTGCAAAACACCTTGGGGGCCTGTATCCGTTCAGGCTGTCTTTGTTTCTCAGCCGGCTGCTTGGCGTTGCCTGCCCACACCCGGGTCCGCTGGAGGCCACAGCTGTTTTGTTTGGACAGGCGGGTGGCGAAGTCTGAGCCTGCACACACAAAGGGCTTATCATCTCCAGGAGCCTTTCCCTCCCAGCTGTTTTCCTTCCCAGCCCCAGGACCCCAGCCGGAGGAAAGGGAAAAGGCTGATGGAGGAAGAGGTGGTGGTATCAGCGGCCGGGCTCCCCCGGGCCTGGGAGCGTCTCACCCCCACACACCAGACGCAAGACCAGAGTCCTCCCTTCACCCCTGCCCTGGGCGGACACGTGCTTTGCTAAATCTGTTGGTGTTGTTCCTAAAAGCTGGGGTCGGAGCAAGGACGACGTGAATGATTTCTTATCCTAAAACCAGGAATTTCTAGCGATTTTCCAGCCCAACCACAAAATCTGCTGTGTGTATATGTGCTCCTGACTCAACAGCACGTGTCCCATCTGGGTGGGGTTGGGCGCAGGTGGCACCCGGGTATAGAAGTACCACCCTTCCCAGAGCCCATAGAAACCAGGGTCCCTGTGCCCAGGGAGAGGAGAAGGCGCCTTCAGGGACTTCTCTGGGGAAGGAAGTTTTGTGCTGGTGAACTGCTCCCCCTGGTGGACGAGGAATCGCTATGTTTGTGATGCCATTCTGTGCAGGAAACCACACAGGCTCATGCCAGGGAGAAAACGGGGGGATATGCAGGTATATACAGACTTATCCTCCAGGGAAACGGCGAACTTTCTGACCCCCAAATCAGCTGAACCCCCAGCTTGGCCCCCTGAACCCCCAGCGTCTCTGTCCTAAGAAGCACAAAAGGTTGCCTCCCCACACCTTCCTTGCCACCAATCGTGGCTCTGTGTGGATTGGAGCGACACGGAAAACTCTCTCTGACCCGGATTGTGTTTTGTTCGCCTCTGGAAATCACCCCGGACGTGTTCGCAGGGAGGGCGACCCACGCGGAGGAGAGCATGGGGTTGTGAAAGCATTTGGGTGCCTTGCTTCCTGTTGCCTCCAGTCCTCTCTCTGAGGTGGCCCTGTTGCTGGCGGTCAATTTACGCCCAGATCCCCTGTTCCACGTCCCTGCTCTCAACATGAAAGTACATTTTATGATCTTCCCAGGATCCTCTTTCTGCTAACCTGCTGTAGTTCAATGGCCATGTAGAGTGTTCATTTTGCTGCTTTTCCCTTAAAGAACCCATCTTGTATATCTTTCTATACACGGAGAGAATATTTTGCAGGTCAGACGAAGATGAGACTCTACGGCAACTCCCTCTCTTTCAAAAATTCTGCAGCTACAGTCTGAACAGTTTACAGGCTGCAGGAGGAGGTATTTTAAATATTTATTTAGCAAAACATATTTTGCACAACCTACCTGTGCACATAGAGAGTTCGCTGCCTGTACATTACTGCCAGGTCGATGCTCATGTCCTGATATACTAGTATATATAATTAATTACCGGTTTATTTCTCTGTAAACAGAAGCAGGAGCTAAATCAGTGATTTTGGGGTCACTGGTGCAAAAACTGTAGTTTTGTCACTGGGTCTGTGGGAGGGGATGGAGACGGTACAATCGGGGACCGCAAGTTGAGTTCCTAAGCCAGTTTTAGTTGCTTACTTTGGGTGTCTAGGCTCTCGCTCTGTGCTGTGTAGGTGGGCATGGGACTGCATCCTGTCGAGCTGGAAACCAGCTCAGAAAACATACTCCGCGTGATCTATGCCCCATACGCGTTGTAAGCAGCATTATATTTAGAAGCAAAAGCAACACAATGACCAGTCACCTCGGTCATTTCTTGGGCATTGCCGATATGAGTATTTTGAAAGCTTCCGCAAAATCTGTGCATCGAGTTTTAATTTTTTAAAAATATATTTTTGTTGATATCAGAGAGGAAAGGAGAGGCAGAGAGAGAGATAGAAACCTCAAGGATGAGAGAGAATCATGGACCGGCTGCCTCCTGCACGCCCCACACTGGGGATGGACCCCACAACCTGGGCATGTGCCCGGACCCGGAATTGAACCTTGACCTCCTGGTAGGTAACTTTTCTCTTTAGACTTACTTTCTGATGATGTAAAACGAGTAACCATCTCAAGCACCTCAGCGAATTTTGGGTCTGTGTCAGCGATGAGACAGGCTCATGCCATTGAAACATAACACACATGGCTTACCCATCACCCAACATGGAGGTCCGATTCTCAGTTCTGTGAATTAACTTGCCAACTTAATTCTAGCCCGTGGATTAGCAATATTAATTATCTTGGCCCGGGGCCAAAGCATCTGGAAAATTTAGTGTGGAAAATCATTTAAAATAATTCATTCATGCCATCATGACAAACCAGCCCACGGGTTGCATGACCTTTTCCCTATCGCCCAGTTGCTTGGCCACACATTAACACATCCTGGGTTACATGTGCATGGGATCATTTTGTCATCCTGCATTGGGAAGGACCCTTAAATCTTTGGGAACATAAAGAGCAGCAACAACAAAGGAGACTGAACTTGGAGACTCTGCAGAGAACGATGGTGAGTGACAAAAGTCCATTTCAACATGTTACATGCCGTCCGACTCAATTCGCATAACATTATTGAAAAGACAAAATTATAGAAATGGAGACAGACCAGGGGTTAAGGAGGATGTAAGGATGGGAGGGAACTGGGTGTGGCTATAAAAGGGTAATAGGAAGGGTCCTACTGATAGAAATATTCTTTATCTTGCCTGTGCATCAATGTCAATATCCTGTTACAGTGCACTCGTGTATTGCAAGATGTTAGTCCTGGGGGGAACTGGGTAAAGTACCACTCCCTCTTATTTCTGACAACTGCATGCAAATCTAACATGATCTCGAAATTAAAAGTTTAATTTTAAAAAATGTCCTGCAAAGACTTACAATCCAACAGCTCTATTACTCTGAACTTAAAGTAATATATATATATGTATATGTGTGTGTATATATATATATATATATATATATATATATATATATTATGACACT